>NW_015167526.1:1642532-1649860 GCF_001447785.1 Gekko japonicus
ACCGCTCTTACAGTCAGGAAGTTCCTCCTGATATTTAGCCGGTAACGACTCCCTTGTCATTTCCACCCATTAGATCTAGTCTTGCAATCGGAGCAAGAGAGAATAGATCTGCTCCATCTTCTGCATGACAGTGTGTTCATCTTAAAAGGCATCCTATTAAACACTACTTCTGCCTGAAACGTTGAAGAGTTACTGCTGGAATTATGCATGACCTCATCCCCTTACATTTTGTGGTGGCCATTTTGTGGTTGGCGTTTCCTCCTATGGTGGCCATTTTGTGGTTGTGCCCACCATCCTGCGTCAGACTTTGAAAGGTGCCCACAGGCTCAAACCAACTGGGGCCCCTGGCCGAGGGTGTTCAGGTTACCCGGGTTGGAGAGCTTTATATAGAGCTGGGGAGAAAAGAAGGTTTGTGAGCACATATAGAATACCTGTTCTTCTGCGATCACCTCTTGGGGAAGAAAGGGTGGGGATGAAGAGCCAGCATCTTTTACCGTAGAAGTGAGATTATACGGATCAGACCCTGCTGGCAGCCCAGCATGGGTTTCTTTTTCCTTTCATGCGAGGAAGTCCTTTGGATAGGGTAAGACCCTTCTAGCTTGTTGAGCTTTGAATATGTTTTTAGCCCCAGATGTTTTGGGCACCACAATTCAAGAAGGATGTAGACAAGCTGGAACATGTCCAGAGGGGGGCAACAACGATGATGAGGGGTCTGGAGACCAAGTCCTATGAGGAAAGGCTGGGTATGTTGAGCCGGCACAGGAGAAGACTGAGAAGTGATATGATAACCATCTTCAAGTACATGAAGGGCTGTCATATAGAGTTGTTTCTGTTGCTCCTAGGGGTGCCAAATGCCCCTGGGGGGCGGAATTCCCCCCGGTTTCGAGCCCTGATTCCCGCTCCCACGGAATCGGGGCCCGGGGGAAACCCCACCCCCGCGTCCGCGTCACCCGGAAGTGATGTTGGACGCTGGGGGCGAAGCCACGCCATTTGAGGGGAAAACGAAGAGGACACCAGCTGGGAGCCCCCCGCTCCCGGCCAATTTCGATTTGGCAACCCTAGTTGCTCCAGAAGGTTGGACAAGAACTAGTGGGTTGAAATTAAATCAGATGAGTTTCCGGCTAAACATTAGGAAGAACTTCCTGACAGTTAGAGCAGTTCCTCTGTGGAACAGGCTTCCTCGGGAGGTGGTGAGCTCTCCTTCTTTGGAGGTTTTCAAACAGAGGCTAGATGGCCATCTGACAGCAATGCTGATTCTGTGAACTTAGGCGGATCGTGAGAGCGAGGGCAAGAAGGGTTGCCTCAGTTCTTAGTGGCCCTTTCTTACACACCCAGGGAAATGCCGATCGCCACTTTGGGGCCATGAAGAAATTTTTCTCCAGGCCAGTTTGGCTGGAGATCTTGGAGGTTTTTTGTCATCTGGGTGTGGGTCACTGGGTGTGTGTGTGTGGGGGGGAGGTATTTGTGAATTTCTTGCATTGTGCAGGGGGTTGGACTAGATGACCCCAGAGTTCACTTCCAGCTCTATGATTCTATTAATGTGTGTGTTTCGCCTCCCCTCGTTGTTTGGTGTAGTTTGGTGTCGTGGTTAAGTGCGCGGACTCTAATCTGGGAGAACCGGGTTTGATTCCCCCACTCCTCCACTCGCACCTGGCTGGACGACCTTGGGCAAGCCACAGTTCTGGCACAGCTGTTCTTGAAAAAGAGCCGTTTCTGCCAGAGCTCTCTCAGCCCCACCTACCTCCCAGGGTGTCTGTTGTGGGGAGGGGAAGGGAAAGGAGATTGTAGGCCACTCTGAGACACCTTTGGGTAGTGAAGGGCGGGGTATAAATCCAATCTCCTCCTCCTCCTCCTCTTCTTCCTCCTCCTCCTCCTCTTCTTCTTCTTTTTCTTCTTCTCCTCCTCCATTCAGGGGTGGACAGGAACCTTAAAATAACCCAGGAGCAAGCCAGGCTGAGCCCCGACAGCCTTGTAGGGCCCCCTCGACCCAGAGTTGGTGCTGTTGGGCGAGGGAAGTGGCCAGATTGATAATCCCCTTTTAAAGCTGTTTATGCCCGCAGCCATCACTACATCCTCTGGCAGAGAATTCCACATTTGAATCACTCTCTGTGTCAAGTAGTCTGTAATACGGAGACATCTCCAGGCTCCACCTGGAGGCTGTAGCAACCCTGCCTGGAAGGCCAGAATTAGCTGAAGCCGAGCCCCAGGAGCAGGGTGGGCAGCGCCACAGGAGCTGCTGAGCCTGGGTCCTCCTGACGGTGGTGATGACGGGTGTCTGCTCACCTGCTGCCTCCTCCCAGACCTCCACCAGCTAGGCCTAAGCCATCCGGACCGCGGGGCCTGCTCTGATCAGCTTGCTCGGGGCCACCGTAACACGCCTGGCACATCTTTCCACCCAGGTAAACTGCAAGGTCCCCTGACCCTTCCCTCCAGTGCTTTACAAGCCAAGAATTCTTGAGGGGGGGGGAGTACAGGCTGCCTCCTCGCACTGCATGGCATGCACCAGCAATTAAAATGCACGAGCCGTCTGCACGGAGCACGGAGCCGGACCGATGGAATCAGCGTTGGAGGGCTTTAATTAATGGTCGGCTCCGATAGTTATTGGAAAGGAAATTGCGCCTTCCAGTCAGTTCCTGGCGGCTGCTGGCGGCTGCCGAAGTGGGGGGCCGGTTAGGGATTCAGCGCAGGTAGAGGCCCTCGTGTCCGGCTTCAGCCAGACTGCCAAAGAGGCCAGCCCTCTTTGCGCCAGCGAAAGGGCCGCTGCAGCCCCCTTGCGATAATCTCAGGCCATGCTCCTCTTCTGTCTCTGTCCGGGGCTTCTCTTCTGTCCCTGTTGGATTTCCGAAGCTGAGGGTGCTGCTGTTCCTCTGCCAGCATTAGCAGGGCCGGTTCCAGGTTTTTGCGGGAAGCGGTGATCCAATCTGGTGCGAGAGCTAGTTTGGTGTCGTGGTTAAATGCGCGGAGTCTAATCCAGGAGAACCGGGTTTGATTCCCCACGCCTCCACTTGCACCCGCTGGATGACCTTGGGCAAGCCGTAGTTCTTTCAGAGCTGTTCTCTCAAGGGCAGTTCTTTTTTTATATATATAAGACTCTAAAATCAAGATGATTGATACTGCAGTTGTTGCAAAATAGCCAACTAAAGCAAACTCTTATTATCTTTCTGTATAACTTTTATATAAAACGGCAATCTTGTAATACTAGGTGACAGAGTTATATAGCTATGCAATCCAGATCGTGTCACCTTTATTAGTTTCCCCTCCCCTCTCCCTATTAGAACATGTAGAGTTAAGATTTTAATGTCCCTTCCTCGATTCCAGTAGTTTCAATGTATTATTGTTCCAATCCCCGTTTCTATTAGATTAGTATCCCTTAACATAACTTAAGAACATAAGAACATAAGAGACACCAATGTTGGATCAGGCCAACGGCCCATCCAGTCCAACACTCTGCATCACACAGTGGCCAAAAGTACTACGTGCCCTCGGGAGGTCCAGCAGTGGGGCCAGGACACTAGAAGCCCCTCCCACTCTTGCCCCCCCCAGCACCAAGAATACCGAGCATCCCTTGCCCCAGAAGGAGAGTTCCTATAAGAACATAAGAGAACCCCATGTTGGATCAGGCCAAAGGCCCATCCAGTCCAACACTCTGTGTCACACAGTGGCCAGAAATACCAGGTGCCCTCAGGAGGTCCAGCAGTGGGGCCGGGACACTAGAAGCCCTCCCACTGTTGCCCCCCCCAAGCACCAAGAAGACAGAGCATCCCTTGCCCCAGAGCCCCTATCTATACCTAGTGGCTAATAGCCACTGATGGACCTCTGCTCCATATGCTTATCTAATTCCCTATTGAAGCTGTCCATGCTTGTAGCCGCCACCACTTCCTGTGGCCGTGAATATCCCTTCCCCATGACCTGTAGTATTGGAAAAATCAAGGGCAGTTCTGTCAGAGCTCTCTCAGCCCCGCCTACCTCCCAGGGTGTCTGTTGTGGGGAGGGGAAGGAAAAGGAGTCTGTAAGCCGCTCTGAGATGCCAAGTGAAGGGCAAGGGGTATGAATCCAATCCCTTCTTCTTCTTTGTGGGCCCCAGACAATGCTCCCTCTAAGCTGTCGAGTCTCGTGAGCTGCTGGCATTAAAATTGTGAGCAAGCAATTTAGCCACTGCATAAATTGGTTAGCTCTGGAGCCATCCGAGCGAAGACAAAAATGTGTGAGCCGGAGGCTAAGTCACACTAACCCAGCTTAGAGGGAACACTAGCCCCAGACCATTTCCAGGGCCCCCTCCTCCTCTGCCCACCACCAGGAACTCTTGCCCTGTCCCTTGTCTGCCCACAAGACCCCCCAACGCTTTCCCCAGTGGCACCAGGCCATGCGTGCAGCAGGGGGTGTGGGTGGTGCAGCAGGGCAAGCAAGGGAATGGGCAGGCGAACCTTCCTATAGGGTTGCCAGCTCCGGGTTGGGTAATACCTGGAGATTTTGTGGGTAGAGCCTGAAGAAGGCGGGGTTTGGGGAGGGGAGGGGCTTCAACAGTACAATACCACAGAGTCTACCTTCCCAAGTAGAGGGCAGACTCCATGACACTAAACCTCCCTGAGCTCCCTCCCACCCCCAAACCCTCCCCCCCTGCTCCACCTCAACATCTCCCAGAATTTCCCATCCCGGAGTTGGCAACCCTAGCCAAAAGGCCTTGGAAGCAGTGCCCAGATCTCCGTGGGAACGGAAGGCAGTGCCTGCTAGACCTCTGAGCAAAGTGGAGGCTGCCCGTGCCGGTCCTTTCCGCCTCGTCTTCGTCAACACCCTCCTCCTTTCCCAGCCCAGATATCTCGCATGCCGAGCCACTGACGGTGTGTGCACAAAGCAGTCTCTGGACCAGCTCTGCACACATCCTTATCTCCCTTCTGGAAAGTAATGACTTTGGAAAACAAACAGAGAGGAGTGTATAATGCATCTGCACTGATAAGCAAGCGTTTGTTTCTGGGAGCTGCCAGATTGCGGGTCCCTGGCAGGGAGGGAGAGACTGAGAGAGAGGCCCGTCCGCTGGGCACACGGAGAGGACGGAGGGAACATACACATCGGATCTACAGGGGCGGGGCCGTGTTCTTTCCCACCTCCCACCCCAGTAGATAGAATAAAGCAGCTCTCAGATCCCTCCCATCAGTCTACAGCCTAATTTAAAAACATAAGAACGTAAGAGAAGCCATGTTGGATCAGGCCAGTGGCCCCACCAGTCCAACAGTCTGTGTCACACAGCAACCAAAACCCAGGGGCCGTCAGGAGGGCTACCAGCAGGGTCACAGCTTCAGAAGCCCTCCCACTGTTGTCCCCCAAGTACCAAGAAGAGCATCACTGCTCCGGACATAAGAGCATGAGAGAAGCCATGTCAGATCAGGCCAGTGGCCCCACCAGTCCAACAGTCTGTGTCACACAGTGGCCAAAACCCAGGGGCCGTCAGGAGGTCCACCAGCAGGGCCAGAACTCCAGAAGCCCTCCCACTGTTTCCCCCCCCCCAAGCACCAAGAAGACAGAGCATCACTGCTCCAGATATAAGAGCATGAGAGGAGCCATGTTGGATCAGGCCAGTGGCCCCTCCAGTCCAACACTCTGTGTCCCACAGTGGCCAAAACCCAGGGGCCATCAGGAGGCCCACCAGCAGGACCAGAACTCCAGAAGCCCTCCCACTCTTGCCCCCCAAGCAGACAGAGCATCAGCCACTGATGGACCTCTGCTCCAGATATTTCTCCAATCCCCTCTTGAAGCTGTCTAGGCTTGTCCATGCTGCTACTTCCCGCGGCAGTGAATTCCACACGCCAATTGCTCTTTGGGTGAAGAGTTAATTACTTTTGGGGGCGAGGCCTGATTCACACATGCAAGCACACCTGGAGGTAGAAATTAAGGTTGCCAGCTCCAGTTTGGGAAATACCTGGAGATTTGGAGGGTGGAACCTTTGGGGAGGGGAGGGACTTCGATGGGGTATAACGCCACAGAGTATGCCTTCCAGAGTATGGTCGTTTTCTCCAGGGGAACTGATCTCTGTTGCCTGGAGATTGGCTGTAATTCTGGGAGGAGAAGAAGAGATTGGATGTATACCCCGCCCTTCACTACCCAAAGGAGTCTCAGAGTGGCTTACAATCTTCTTTCCCTCCCCCTCCCCACAACAGACACCCTGGGAGGTAGGTGGGGCTGAGAGAGCTCTTTCAAGGACTGCTCCTGAGAGAACAGCTGTGAGAGAACTTGGGACCAACCCAAGGTCACACCAGCAGCTGCATGTAGAGGAGGAGTGGGGAATCAAACCCGGTTCTCCCTGATTAGAGTCCGCGCTCCTAACCACTACACCAAACTGGCTCTCTAGGTCACACCTGGAGGTTGGTAACCCTAGTTAGTGTAGTGGTTAAGTGCGCAGACTCTAATCTGGGAGAACCGGGTTTGATTCCCCACTCTTCCACTTGCACCTGGCTGGATGACCTTGGGCAAGCCATAGTTCTCACAAGAGCTGTCCTTGAAAGGGCGGTTCTGGAAAGAGCTCTCTCAGCCCCGCCTACCTCCCAGGGTGTCTGTTGTGGGGAGGGGAAGGGAAAGGGGTTTGTAAGCCACTCTGAGACACCTTTGGGTTGTGAAGGGAGGGGTATAAATCCAATCTCCTCCTCCTCCTCCTCCTCCTTGGCTGCACCCTAAATCTCCCACTCCAGAGGATTTCCAAAGTGGGAAGAGATTGAATTCTCACTCAGATGGAACTACAGCGAAGCCCCAAAACAAAACCCTTTCCCATCTCTCTCATCACTAGGTGCCTAGATATTATAGTCCCAGTTTGACTTCAAGGGCCTGTTTCCTTTCCCACCCATTTCTTATTGGCCTCCAGAAATGTCTCCCTGTCCCAATAAATGACACGTGAGGACCAGACCCTCCCCCCCACCCAGGACAACACACGCACAGAGAAAAACCGGAGGAAGGCCAAAGCGATAAAACCAAATTGCGCAAGCTGGTGGGACCATCTGTCTCTCCTGGCATCTCTTCCAGCAGATGATCTGCGTCTCTCCCTCCCTCCCTCCCTCCCTCCCTGCCTGCCTCCCTCCGTCAAGGGCTCCAGGCTCCAACCTCGCTGCAAAAAAGATCTGAGAAGGGCACCGCACAGGGTGGCCTGCTTGGAAAACTGAACATAGGCATCTTCAGGGGTCATTTCGTAGAAAGAGAGGTGCAGGAGCTCATTAGCATAACTCATTGGCATAACTTATTTGCATATGCCACACCCCCTGACATTGCTGGAAGTGTGTCAGAAGGCAACACCCACCGCTCAGGCTCCACTGGACTGTTTTGGATTGCTAGCTATTGGGGGGGGA
>NW_015167526.1:1649943-1715587 GCF_001447785.1 Gekko japonicus
TGGACTGTTTTGGATTGCTAGCTATGGGGGGAGGGATGCGCAGATCTGCCCTCACAGAAGAGGGAGAGCTTGTACCTGAAGGCAGGCGGGGAGGGGCTCTGCAACTTACCTGGCTGCTTCTTGCTTCTTGTGGCCCGACGGAGGGCTGCTGGGAGCAGTGGGCGGGGCTCGTTGCATGTGCCCGCCCCCTGGGCTCCTTACTGCTGGAGCTCCGCTCCTGTGCGCTCCTGCAGGAAATGACCCCTGGGCATCCTAGCAGCTGGCACATGCGCTCATGGGAATAGGTCTGTGTGTAATCCCCACAAGGGAATTACTTCTGTTACATGGGACAAAAGGTAGTAGGGGCGGCTAGAGATGCCCGCCTCCAGGTGGGCCCTGGGGATCCCCTGGAATTACAGCTCATCATCTCCAGACTGCAGAGATCAGTCCCCCTGGAGAAAATGGATGCTTCGGAGGGCGGCCTTCTACCCCACTGAGGTCCCAGCCCTCTGCAGGCTCCACCCCCAAATCTCCAGGAGCGTCCCAACCTGGAGCTGGGAACCCTACCCCCCCAACCAGTGTTCCTTCTAAGCTGAGTGAGTGTGAGCTACCTCACAGTTTCTTAGCCTCCGGCTCACACATTTTTTGTCTTACATCGGGAAGGGAGGGCTCCAGAGCAAACTGATTGATACAGCAGCCAAATCGCCCACTCCCAACTTTAATGCCAGGAGCTCACAAAGTAGGATTTTTGCTCACAGGGCTCCATAGCTTAGAAGGGCCATTGCCCCCAACACCGCCCCAGTGGCCTGGGGGAACCTGGAGATCTCCCAGAATTATAACAGAGCTCTAGACTATGAAGGCCAGTTCCCCTGGAGAAAATGGCTGCTTCGGAGGGTGCCCTCTGTGGCATTGTACCCTGTTGAGGTCCCCTCCCCAAGCCCCACCCCCAAATCTCCAGGTATTTCCTAGCCTGGAGGTGGTAACCAGTGTTCCCTCTAAGCTGAGTTAGTGTGAGCTAGCTCAGTTTTTTAGCCTCCAGCTCACACATTGCTCTCCAGAGCAAACTAACTTATGCAGCAGCCAAATCACTCCCTCACGACTTTAATGCCAGTAGCTCACAAAGTAGAATTTTTGCTCATGAGACTCCATGGCTTAGAGGGAACATTGGTGGTAACCCTTTGGGCTGCCAACTCACTCCTTCTAGTTAGGGGGATTCTCACCGTGACCAGCAGAGGGCTGCCTGTTTTCTCACTAGGCAGATTAATTCTGCCCAATCTCTTAAGCAGTGACAAGTCTCCTCTTCTGAGGGGTGAATTTAACACACAGAAGGGGACTGTGGTGCTTTGATTGGAAGGACAGACAGCTCAAGGAAACGGTGCCAGACTGAAATGAGCCCAGCTTTGAGAAATGGAACAGTGTAGTGGTTTGGTGTCGTGGTTAAGTGTATGGACTCTAATTTGGGAGAACCAGGTTTGATTCCCCACTCCTCCACATGCAGCAAGGGAAACCTTCACCTTTACCTTTAGACTTGGATCTCGCTGTTCCCCTGGGGAAAGTGAAACCCCATCAGGCACACTCCAGCTGTTCGGCATACCCGACGCTGCTCGGCTGTTAATTCTTCCCTGTTTTTTTTTTAAAAAAATAAAAACTCATCCTAAGAACAAATCCTTTTTTAGTCAGTTTTTGTGCCTGTCCATTTTGCAGGAATGGACGTCTCTGACATGGCCAGTATAAATAGAACCTTTCCAAAAAACCTCGCCCAGACAAAGACTCATTCATTAAGAAGGCCGATGTAACCGTTGGAAGCCGGGCACCTTGGTCTAAATTTAAAACTCCGACGGCCGCAGGTCTGGCTGTGAGCAACACGGCTGCCGTGTCCAGCCACAGGAAGGAACTCAGCCACTTCAACCTTCCTGAGCTCAGCCAGGGCATGGCACATCTGGCCAGATGTTCCTTCCACATCTGCTCGCCAGGGCCATTAATCACATGGCCACACTGCCTCCCAGTCAAACTCCAAGGGGGGAAAAAGCTGGTGGTGACACTCAGTTTGACTCACTCTGAAGTTCTCATGGGGGTGAGAGAGGCTTTCTTGCCTTCCCACCCACCCACCCACGCTTTGGGAACTTTGGTCGTTCTAGCTGTGGCCTGCGGGGGCTCTTTTCCAGCAAGGGCGTTCATGACTCAGACCTCACTTTTCCAGGTACTTATGGGCAGGGGTCATTTTGTAGAAAAAGAGGTGCAGGAGCTCATTAGCATAACTCCTTTGCATATGCCTCACCCCCTGACATCACCGGAAGTGTGTCAGAAGGCAACACCCACCGCTCAGGCTCCACTGGACTCTTTTGGATTGCTAGCTATTGGGGGGGGGATGTGCAGATATGTCCTCGCAGAGGAAGGAGAGCTTGTACCTGAATAAAACTTGGTCTTAAAATCCGCGCTGCACCAGCGTCGCCAGGATGTGACGCTATGCGTCGCCCTGGCAACGGGACTCCAAACAGCCCTGTTGCCAGGGCGACGTGTAGCGTCACATCCTGGTGACGTCGGTGCAGCGCGGATCGCTGTCCCCCCGCGGCAGCGATCCTGCGACAACGCATGGATCCCCCGCCGTGGTTTGGCAAGCCTAGCTTCTTGATCCTCATGGGCCGACTGAGGGCTGCTGGGAGCAGGGGGTGGGGCTTGTTGCATGTGCCCACCCCCTGGGCTCCTTACTCCCGGAACTCCACTCCTGTGCATAGAATCATAGAATGTTAGAGTGAACACACTGTCATGTAGAAGATGGAGCGGATCTATTCTCTCTTGCTCCGGATTGCAAGACTAGATCTAGAGTTGGAAGGGACCTTGCAGGTCATCTAGTCCAACCACCTCTACAGGAGCACACTCTACAGGAGCACAGCCGAAAGAGAGCCCTACAACATACCCGAAAGATGGTCGTCCAGCCTTCGTTTGAAAACCTCCAGCGAAGGAGCATCCACCCCCTCCCGAGGCAGTCTGTTCCACTGCTCAACCACTCTTACAGTTAGGAAGTTTCTCCTGATATTTAGCTGGTATCGACTCCCTTGTCATTTCCACCCATTAGATCTAGTCTTGCAATCTGGAGCAAGAGAGAATCGATCTGCTCCGTCTTCTACGTGGCGGCCGTTCAGATATTGGAAGACTGCAACCATGTCCCCTCTAAGCCTTCTCTTTCCCAGGCTAAACATGCCCAACTCTTTCAGCCTTTCCTCGTAAGACTTGGATCCCAACCCTCTCACCCTCCTGGTTGCCCTCTTCTGGACACGCTCGAGCTTGTCAACAACCTTCCTAAAATGTGGTGCCCAAAACTGGACACAGGACTCCAGGTGAGGCCTGACCATAGCAGAATAGAGCGGAACTACCACCTTCCGTGATCTGGACATCCTAATGCATCCTAAGAAGCCAACGTTGGAGCAGGCCAATGGCCCATCCAGTCCAACACTCTGTCACCCAGTGGGCAAAAATACCAGGTGCCATCAGGAGGTCCAGCAGTGAGGCCAGGACACTAGAAGCCCTCCCACTGTTGCCCCCCCCAAGCACCAAGAATACAGAGCATCACTTGCCCCAGAGTTCCTATCTATATCTTGCAGCTATTACCTGCCTAAGGGACTGGGATGGATTTGGTTGTTACACATAACGGATGACGAGAGAGGTCAGAGGTTCCAGCCTCTCTCTCTCTCTCTCTCTCTTGTGGCACAGATAAACAAAGTTGGAATGACATGGAATCAACATGACTAATCAAGGAAGCAGCAGTCCGAAACAGAAGAAGAATTTGCTCACATCAGCACAGGGTTATAGTTTGATGCAACACGTAAAGATGAGCCAGTTAAAGTCTCTAGAACGGGGATCCTGTTGAGCTATTAGCAATTATACTGAGCAAGCAAATCCAAATCCCTGTTTAGGCCAGGGTGGGAGACAGTATGTTAATATATGGATGTACTCTAATTCAGCACTTTCACCTTGTATGTTCCCTTTGAAGTTTGTGTGTGTGTGTGTGTGTATAACAGCAACTTTCAGGTCTGTAATTGTGTGTTCATGAAGATTAAATTTTCCTCCCCACTGGCTTCTGGATGTTGTGACTTCTTGTGTCTGATTTGTCTCGATCGGTTCTCTCGCATCGGGGCCGCAATGTAGACAACAGAAGGGCATTGCTGGCACACACGATAGCGTATATTAAACTGGGTGATGAGCAAGTGGATGTGCCCAGGATGGTGTAGCTGATGTTATTAAGGGTGCGGTCACACACGCCAGGTAAAACGGGGGGAGGGGGAAGCGAGGGTATTTCCTCCAGAAAACTTTGACCCGCAATTGCACGCTCACACCTTCCTTTGAAGCTGCAGGCGCAGCCTGTCAATGTGTGATCAGACACAACTGCGGGTGAGTTGTTTGGGGGTTTGGGGTGCCGTTCCCCCCCCATGTGCTTAAACGAGGAAACTGAGGGCTCCCTATGGCGTTTGCGATGATGCTCATACTGCGAATGGGAGGGGGGGACAACGGCACGGAGTCGGGATGGCATGAGAGCGTGCTGGAAGAAGAAGAAGAGAAGAAGAAGAGATTGGATTTATACCCCGCCCTTCACTTGGAGTCTCAGAGCGGCTTACAAACTCCTTTCCTTTTCCCTCCCCACAACAGACACCCTGTGAGGTGGGTGGGGCTGAGTGAGCTCTGACACAAACTGCTCTTTTTCAAGGACAGCTGTGCCAGAGCTTGTGACTGACCCAAGGTCACATCAGCAGGTGCAAGTGGAGGAGTGGGGAATCAAACCCGGTTCTCCCAGATTAGAGTCCTCACTCTTAATCAGACACGGGAAAGTCCGTCCGTGGCCCGTCGCAACCCGTTAACTACCAGATTTTCCTTGGTGTCTTTTAACTCCGCTTCTGTGGCGGAGCAGAACGGGTTGCCAACGGCTGCGGGGCGCGTTCCAGATGTTGTTGTCTGTTCACGCCCTTTAAATCTGCCCGGCATTTGCGCCCGTGTCGGGTCTAATTATGCGTATGATCACAGCCGAAGTCCTGTAACAGTGTTGCCAGGGTACATGTGGGGACAAAGTTGGCAAGGTTTTATTGCTGGGTTTATGTCTCTGTAGTGCGATTCATTGTTGGAGATGAGATGCTGTTTTAAGTTGTGAAAGAGGAACATCCTGTACATCACTGCAGATGCATTGGAGTGGTTTAAGTTGTGAGCTGTGGGTGACAACCAGTGGGGCTCTGTTGTTTCCTCCTTTGGGTCTGCGTGTGGCAGAATGGCTTTGTCTGGTTATGCTGATCAGTTCCTTAACTTTACTTGGGCAGGAGAGGGGTACGGTAACCCCAAAATGCTTTATGTAACTCCTTCAGGTGAGAGTCCCTTGTTGGAGGGATTGGCACAAATGTGTCTGTCATGCAGCGCTTTGATTATAGAGTGCTGCTTGTTTTATATGTTCTGGGTGGCAGCTGAAAGTATGCCCAGGGGTCATTTCCTGCCGGAGCATGGCGGAACAGCGCTCCGGCAGTAAGGAGCCCAGAGTGGCCCCACCACCACCATTCCTGGCCCGCCCGCAAAGGCGGATGGGCCAGGAAAGGCCTGCAGAGCCCCCCTCCACCTGGGGGGTGTTAAATGCCTTTCTCTCCCTTCCCCATCTGGGGAAGGGAGAGAAAGGCATTCTAAAGATGCCTGGGTTCCCTGCCCGATCTTCTCCAGGAAGGAACCCAGGCATGCTTGCACGCCTGCCCTTTGTCAGGGGGTGTGGCATATGCAAATGAGTCATGTAAATGAGCTCCTGCACTTCTTTTTCTACGAAAAGACCCCTGATTATGCCCAAGCATTTGTCAGAGACTGCTTCACGTTTGTGCAGCACTTGGCTGTGTTTAAAGGGCTCTGCAGGCATGCCTTGTGCTGTATTTAACTTGGGCTCTGATTGGCTGAGCGGCTGCAGCATCACGGGATGTTCAAAGGGGTAGGGAAGTGGGGAAGGAAGCGGCTGCAAGAGGGGTCGGATGCTCTGGGGAAGGAGGGTATGCTCGGGGGGCCGGGGGACCGATGGACATGGAACAGAGCAGGTGCCCTGGAAAGTGGGGCCCAGCGTCCCGTGACTGGTCAACGTTACATCCCGAGAAGGCCGGGGTCAGTTGTGCACCCCTGGCTAGTAAGGAAGGGCTGGGATCTGAGGCAGGGCACCTGGTATTGCTACACGCCTTGGCTGAGAAGGGAAGTCTGCCTGTTGTCCCTTCTGGGATCTTTAGTGGATCCCAAGGGCTAGGCTGCAGTGGGGGTGGAGGTGGGTTAATTCCACATTGGCTTTAGCTCCTGTGCTACACCAGTTTGGTGTAGTGGTTAGATGCGCAGACTCTAATCTGGGAGAACCGGGTTTGATTCCCCACTCCTCCACTCACAGCTGCTGGATGACCTTGGGCAAGCTGTAGTTCTGATAAGAGCTGCTCTTGAAAAAAGAGCAGTTTCCGTCAGAGCTCTCTCAGCCCCACCTACCTCGCAGGGTGTCTGTTGTGGGGAGGGGAAGGGAAAGGAGATCGTAAGCTGCTCTGAGACTCCGAGTGAAGGGCGGGGTATAAATCCACCCATCTCCTCCTCCTCCGCTTCTTCTTCTGACCTTAAAACACCCCTGTCCAGTAAGGGGGCATAGTTATGTCCATATTGGAGGTGAGAAAGTTGCTTGACCAAGGACCCAGGGTGAGTCTGTGGCAGAGGCGAGATTTGCCCTCAGGACTTCCTGGGTCACAACAGTCTTACAGTAAAGCTGTTCCGTTTCACCAGCTGTGTAAATTGCAGTAAATGGCAGTAATCCAGGAAGAAGTATCTGCTTGTCTGGAGTGCAGCTAGGGTTTATGTCTCTATGTGAGGAAAAGCCACATGATGGGCAAAATTAACCCAAATGATGCAACAGGAAACACAAGATTCTGCAGTCTCTGAGGCTCATTGGTTGTTGTTACTCCCCTGTTCTTACTGTTTGGGGTCATTTATTCTGGTTTCGCCAGAGACGGCGCCACAGGGAGAAGGGACCAGGGACGGAAGAGAGGAAATGAAGCACATTCTGGAATACCAAAGTTCCATAATGGGTGATGGGTGATGATTTGAGAGGCAGCGGTGTGGATGGTGGATCCCTTTCTTGATCTCTAGGCAGGATTTCGGAAGTCTCTCAAGGGCATGGAAATCCATCCCAGAACCTCTACCTGGCTTAGCAAATGAGAGATCGTGACGTTTCACTGACCTGCCTTTTTTATTTGAAAATCCCCGATCTGAGCTTGTTTCTCTCTTCAGTGAATTGACTCCTTGAGCCTTTCATTTCATGCTGTTTTCTGCTTCTTCAACAATCATTTCCCCCCGTTATTCCTTTCAGTGTCACGTTTGTATGGTTTTATTCAATTATTTATTTTATTAAGTTCGGTTTTTAAACCGCCCTCCCCTGTGGAACAGGACTCAGGGAGGTGTGATGAACACATGGAAGTCACTGCCACAGGAGGTGGCGGCGGCTACAAGCATGGACGGCTTCAAGAGGGAATCGGATAAACATATGGAGCAGTGGTCCATCAGTGGCTATCAGCCACAAGGTGTAGATAGGAACTCTCGGTCTGGGGCAAGGGATGCTCGGTATTCTTGGTGCTGGGGGGGGGCAAGAGTGGGAGGGCTTCTAGTGTCTTGGCCCCACTGGTGGACCTCCTGATGGCACTGGTATTTCTGGCCACTGTGTGACACAGAAGAGTGTTGGACTGGATGGGCCTTTGGCCTGATCCAACATTGGCCTCTCTTATGTTCTTATAGGAACTCTCAGGCTGGGGGCAAGGGATGCTCTGTCTTCTCGGTGCTTGGGGGGGCAGCAGCGGGAGGGCTTCTAGTGTCCCGGCCCCACTGCTGGACCTCCTGATGGCACCTGGTATTTCTGGCCCGTGTGTGACAAGACTGTTGGGCTGGATGGGCCTTTGGCCTGATCGAGCACTGGCCTCTCTTATGTTCTTATAGGAACTCTCGGTCTGGGGCAAGGGATGCTCTGTATTCTTGGTGCCTGGGAGAAAGCAACAGTGGGAGGGCTTCTAGTGTCCTGGCCCCACTGGTGGACCTCCCGATGGCCCCTGGCATTTCTGGCCACTGTGTGACACAGAGTGTTGGACTGCATGGGCCACTGGCCTGATCCAACGTTGGCTTCTCTTATGTTCTTATATGAACTTTCAGTCTGGGGCAAGTCATGATCTGTATTCTTGGTGCTTGGGGGTGGGGGAAACAGTGGGAGGGCTTCTAGTGTCCTGGCCCCACTGGTGGACCTCCTGATGGCACTGGTATTTCTGGCCACTGTGTGACAGAGTGTTGGACTGGAGGGGCCATTGGCCTGATCCAACACTGGCTTCACTTATGTTCGTAGGTGTACATCAGTATAAGTAATTACATAAAATATTGAAAAATCAGAATGCATTATGCAGCCACAATAACCTGTGACTAATCAGATGGCGATGGAACCACCAGCGTGTGCCACTGCCTCATGGGGGCGGGGGAGGCAGGAAGAACAGGAGTGCCAGCTGGATGGGAAACCATGGCTTCCTCAACCGAATGCCTAGCAGAACATCTCTGCCTCACATGCCCTGTGGAACTGCATGAAGTCCCGCAGGGCACAGATGTTATTTGGCAGAGAGTTCCACCAGGTTGGGGCCAGGGCCGGTGACCGGTGGAGGTCTCTGGGGCTGGCGACCACCAGCAGGTTCTTATCAGCTGAGCGTAACACTCTTCAGGGGGCATTACCAGAGAGAAGGAGGAGGAGACTGGATTTATACCCCCCTGCCCTTCACTCGGAGTCTCAGAGTGGCTTACAAACTCCTTTCCCTTCCCCTCCCCACAACAGACACCCTGTGAGGTAGGCGGGGCTGAGAGAGCTCTCCGGAGGACTGCCCTTGAGAGAACAGCTCTGACAGAACCAATGTTCCCTCTAAGCTGTGGAGTCTTGTGAGCAAAAATTCTACTTTTTGAGCAACTGGCATTAAAGTTGTGAGCGAGCGATTGGGCTGCTGCATAAGTTAGTTTGCTGGGAAGCCCTCCTCCCTGAGCTAAGACAAAAATCTGTGAGCTGGAGGCTAAAAAACTGTGAGCTAGCTCACACTAACTCGGCTTAGAGGGAACGCTGGACAGAACTATGGATTGCTCAAGGTCATCCAGCAGGTGCGAGTGGAGGAGTGGGGGGACTCAAATCCAGTTCTCTTATCAGAATTACGGCTTGCCCAAGGTCATCCAGCCAGGTGCAAGTGGAGGAGTGGGGAATCAAACCTGGTTCTCCCAGATTAGAGTCCACTACAACAAACTGGCTCTCACACACCAAACTGGCTCTCACCAGTTTGTATGAGCACTGCACCCCTAGAGTTGTATCCGACTGGCTTTCGAGCAAGGGAAACCTTATGCTATTTTTAATGTGGAAGACGACTCCGTTAAAGGCGGACCTTCCCTGCACTTTTTAATTTAGCCTTTGACTTTGGTAGACAAGATGACTAAGTTCAAGGTGGACCTTCCCTGCTCGAGCTGAGACGCCTGCTGACCCAGACCCCAAAGTAACCCTCCATTACAAAGCCACTCTGGGGTGATTTCGGGCACCACAACATGGGCCTGCCCTGCCGCCTACCCCAGTTGTTCCAGGGTGTTCTGTCCAGAGCACTAGCTATGAATGGCACTGGAAGGGGGGCTGAGTTGGGTGGCTCTTTGAAAAACAGAAGGCTTTTGCATGCTTGGTGGCCAACCACTCTGGTGGCCAGATGTTGGCAGAGGCTTAGTCAGGAAGTGGGAGGCTTCTAAATCAAGACATCCTGTCTGGTGTTTTAACAAATGTGCTGACAGCATGTGCGTTTGGGGGTGGGGTGGGGGACAGGGTCACGGGAGCAGTAAGTCGGCAGCAGCGACTGCAACATTTGAAGCTGCTTGCGATTGACCTTCTGGTTGAAGGAAAGGAGAGTGATGGGCCCTGGCCCTTTCCTTTGAGCATTTCCCCTCTTTAACGCACAGTCGCACTTTCTTCTGTAAGGAAATCGGTTGCCATCCAGACGGCAATCCCTGGGAGGAATGGGAGGGCGACGGGGCCTGGCACACTGCTGTCCTTTCCAGCAAAACCCGGACGTGACGGCTTTATTTGCACTAACATTTACAAAAACTCTATTGTTTCGTACAGCAGAGATGGGAGTGTGCAAAACGACACCCACTCATTAGCAGGGAGATACAGGGAAGGGAGAAAAGCTTTAGCTTGGAGAAATGACGGCCGAGGGGTGACATGATCGAGGTTTATAAGATTATGCATGGGATAGAGCAGGTCGAGAAAGAAGTCCTTTCTCCCTTTCTCACAATGCAAGAACTCAGTGGGCACTCCATGAAATTGCTGAGCAGTCAGGTTAGAACGGATAAAAGGAAGTTCCTCTTCACCCAAAGGGTGATTAACACACGGAATTCACTGCCGGGGGGGTGGGGTGGCTACTCTGTCACACAGTGGCCGAAAAGACCAGGTGCCACCAGGAGGTCCACCAGTGGAGCCAGGACACTAGAAGCCCTCCCACTGTTGACCCTCCCAAGCACCAAGAATACAGAGCATCTCTTACCCCAGAGTCCCTATCTTTTCTTCTTCTTCTTCTTCTTCTTCTTCTTCTTCTTCTTCTTCTTCTTCTTCTTCTTCTTCTTCTTCTTCTTCTTCTTCTTCTTCTTCTTCTTCTTCTTCAGTGTAGGGTTGGCATGCAGGAACTTGGAAGGGGTCCGTGGCCTTGATATCTGTGCTGTGCTTTCATGCTGAGGAACCAGCCCAGAAAGAAGGATTTCCTTTGCCTGCCCTGCATTTCCTGGCCATCAGCTCTCTTCGGTCACCCTGAATTCTCCTGTGAAGGGAGAGGGAGAGACGTTTCTGTCTGCCCCCTTTGTCCACACATTCATGAAGTCATCAACCACAGTCCCGGCCCCTTGTTCGCTCTAGAGGGATGCTAACCTGTGGCCACAGAGTATCCCAAGGTGTGGTTACGGGGTCCCTGACTAAGGTCAGGAGGCCGATGGTGCAGAAACCTTGTTCGGTGTCCAGCTGGGATCCCTTCTGAGAATGCAAATGGCACAACAGGTGAGATGTCAAATGCAACTGTAACGCACTAGTAAGTTTTGCAAGTGGTTTGCAGCACAGACCTTAAAAACAGGGAACAGTGCCAGAGGCAACTTCCATGGAACAAAAGGTAGAATCAATAAAGAACCAACCCAAACGCTCCAATGTGCAACAGCGCCACCCACTGGTAAAAAAGGTAAAGGTTCCCTTGCTCGAAAGCCAGTCGAGTCCGACCCTAGGGTTGCGGTGCTCATCTCCGTTTCAAAGCCGAAGAGCCAGCGCTGTCTGAAGACCTTTCCATGGTCATGTGGCCGGCATGAGTAAACACCAAGGCGCACGGAACGCTGGTACCTTCCCACCAAAGTGGTACCTATTTATCTACTTGCAATTTCTTGCTTTCGAACGGCTAGGTTGGCAGGAGCTGGAAGTAGAGACGGGAGCTCACTCCGTCATGCGGCACACTCGGGTCTCGAACTGCTGAACTACCGACCTTCCACAGCCTGCAGTTCAGCGTCTTAACCACTTGAGCCACCGCAGCGCCAATCAATACAGAACCAACCCAACCCCTCCGATGTGCAACAGCGCCACCCACTGGTAGCGATGGTTATATAACTGTGTGCGAAGAGCCGGCAAGTTGCCTCCACCTTAATGGCGACCCTCTGAATTCATGTCCCCCCCAAACGTCCTCTCGTTAGCAGCCGTGCTCGGGCCTGACAAGCTGAGGGCTGCAATAAAATAAGGTTTTCATCCCACTCTCAGCTCAGGGAAACATACAGCCCTCCCCCTTTTTACTCACAACACCCTCACGAGGTAGATCCGTCTCGGAATGCCTGGCTCAAGGTCCTGCAGAGAGCTGGGGGGGGGAAGAGTTTGAACCCACATCTCCCCAGTTCTAGTACAGATTTCCCATGGCTACACTCCACCAGCTGTCCAGTGGCATTCTCTTGGAAACTCACACCAGCCCCCACCCCACCCCTTTCATGGGAGGAAACCTCTTGGTCAGTGTCTTTGGTCTTGTCCAGATTTTGGACGGGGGGGTGTTGGACTAGATGACGCTGGAGGTCCCTTCCAACACTATGATTCAAAGAAGAAAAAGAGGAGGAGTTGGATTTATACCCCGCCCTTCACTTGAAGTCCCAGAGTGAACATAAGAGAACATAAGAACATAAGAGAAGCCAATGTTGGATCAGGCCAAAGGCCCATCCAGCCCAACACTCTGTATCACACAGGGGCCAGAAATACCAGGTGCCATCAGGAGGTCCAGCAGTGGGGCCAGGACACTAGGAGCCCTCCCACTCTTGCCCCCCCCCCAGCAGAAGACAGAGCATCCCTTGCCCCAGACCGAGAGTTCCTATAAGAACATAAGAGATGCCAATGTTGGATCAGGCCAAAGGCCCATCCAGTCCAACACTCTGTGTCACACAGTGGCCAGAAATACCAGGTGCCATCAGGAGGTCCATCAGCTTACAAACTCCTTCCCTTCCCCCCCCCCCACAATCCAATCTCTTCTTCTTCTTCTAACACACAGGGAAGAGATTCAGAGAAATATCCCAGAGAAATAAATTCTCCCAAGCAAAGTCAAATAAAAGAGTCTTTATAAAAGAGGTTTATTATAAAAGAGGGGGAAAGGAAGAAAAAGGGCAGTTGGATTCAAAAACCATTGCCCACCCTGTTGATTGTGCTTGGCTTACGCTATGTAGTCTACCTTGAGTCTCTGTGAAGAGGTGAGCTATAAATAACAAAACAATAGGTATTTATTGAATTGGTTTTGTGTAACTTTGGATACAGTTTATTCATTCATAGTCTTAAGACCCCCTCTCTGTCTGAAGGCACCCAAGGCAACGCACAGCCTTAAAATCCTAAATGTAATATGTTTAAGTTAGTATTGTACATAGGTTGAGCATTTCTTTGATTCCTTGCAGAGAAGCAAATAATAAAGGCAGCTCATACCTGATTCGACTGACTTTTATGTGTTAAGTCTTGTGCATCGACAAAGTTCTTGCTAACCGTCCCTTGCTCTAATTGCAGGCCATTGCTGTACTCTTCACGACAATGAGTCCGAATAATTTGACCGACTACGACTATTATGGCTTTGATCACAATTATGTCATCACGGAAGAGCTCTCTAACAAGGAATCGACGTACGACACGAGGGCCATTGCTCGGATCCTCACCGTTTTCATCTACAGCATCACTTGCCTCCTGGGCTTAGTGGGCAACGGGGTGGTGATCGGAATCATCGTGTTCAAGATGAAGAAGTCCGTCAACGCGATCTGGTTCCTCAACCTGGCTGTCGCGGACTTCTTGTTCAACGTCTTCCTGCCACTGACAATCAGCTACACAGCCTTGGGCTACAACTGGGTGTTTGGCAAGGGCATGTGCAAAGTCAACTCCTTCCTTCTCATTCTTAACATGTACACCAGCGTGTTCTCCTTGGCGACCATCAGCATCGACCGCTGCATCTCAGTAGTCTTCCCAGTCTGGTCCCAAAACCACCGCAGTCCGAAAATCGCATACTCGTTGTGTCCCCTTATCTGGACACTGGGCATCTTAATGAGTTCCCCTTCCCTGGTTTTTCGGGACACTGAAACGCATCGCTACACAGGAAATGTGGTTTGTTTCAACAATTATTATTTGCCCAACTCTCTGCATGATCGCTCCGTACACGACATGAGACACGTAACGGTAAATGTCACGAGGTTCCTGGCGGGGTTCGTCATGCCAATGGCTATCATCACCGTTTGTTACATGATCATTATCTTCCGGCTCAGAAGGAACCGCCTCGCTAAGTCCAAAAGACCTTTGAGAATAATTATTGCTATTATAATGACCTTCTTCTTGTGCTGGTGTCCCTACCATATCTTCAACCTGCTGGAGACACAACACCGCTGGGTCCTAGGCCCCGTGTTAGAGATTGGGCTGCCGATCGTGACCGCGATTGCCGTTGCTAACAGTTGCATGAACCCCATACTTTATGTCTTCATGGGCCAGGATTTTAAAAAGTTTAAGATGACCCTCCTGTCCAGGATGGTCAATGCCTTGAGTGAGGACACTGTCCATTCGTCTCTCGCACGCAGGAGCTTCACGAAAGCCTCCTCGATGACAGAAAAGGAGACAATTTTACTCTGAGGCTGACACGGACCACTTTGATCTAATATCTGTTGATCTGCCATCATCTTTTGGTCTACCCATGGAGATAAAGAAGAGATTCCGTTGAGACTGATGGTGGGTTTTAACCTGGATCGCCCCGGATGTATCGTTCTGTTATTTTCCAGCCGTTCCAGAAGGGACATGGATTTGTATTAACAAAACCGTTGTTTTTGTGATCCGTTGTGACCACAAGATAGGACACGTCGACTTGGTCATTATTATGTATCATTTCCAGTTTCTTTCAAGCTTTGTCAAGGCCATGTGTATGATAAGCACTTGGTCATATTCTCCTAGCAAGCTTTAAAGCTGAGCAGGGCTTTGAAGCCGAGCCTCCAGAACCCAGCCTCTGTACTGCAGCACACTAGTCCTCAATGTTAGCTGTATGGCAGCCACAGTACTAATGCTCCGTGGCTTTTCACACTGGTGGGAAGGTCAGGCAGCTTTTCAAAGAGTTTGCTTCCTTTGAAGGACAGAAAGCCCCAGAAGGTGTTTTACTAACTTCCAGTCGAGTGGCTGCGTTAGTCCGCTGCAGCGAGAAAGCAAAGGAAGAATCCTGTTGCCCCTCAAGGACAAACACAATTATTGTCGCCTAAGATTTCATGGGCTTGAACCCTTGACTGTTGCGCAGCAATGAATTTGTTAGGCATGAGGACAGGAATCCCCAGCCAGTTTGGTGTAGTGGTTAGGTGCGCGGACTCTAATCTGGGAGAACCAGGTTTCATTCCCCACTCCTCCACTTGCAGCTGCTGGTGTGACCTTGGATCAGTCACAAGTTCTCTCAGAGCTGTTCTCTCTGGAGCAGTCCTCGAGAGAGCTCTCTCAGCCCCACCTACCTCACAGGGTGTCTTTTTTTAAAATGAAAGTTTAATTTTTATTGTAACTCAAACACACATACAAAACATACATAACACACAAACACAAAATACATACAGACTGGGGGGGATCTCTTGCATCTTCATAGTACCTGCTGAATTACTTCTTACAATATCCAGTTATATGTTGAATACATGTGAAAACCAAGATATTTTGTCTATAAAGCCTGTATATAATCATGTAAAATGTCTCTAATGTCTCCAGTTATATTGACAGTCTATATAGTTCGTTTATTATATTCCTCTCTCAGCCCCACCTACCTCACAGGGTGTCTGTTGTGGGGAGGGGAAGGGAAAGGAGCTTGTAAGGTGGGGTTTGGGGAGGGGAGGGAGCCATAGAGTCCACCCTCCAAAGCAGACAGCTTCTCCAGGGGAACTGATGTCTGACCAATTGTAAGAGTGGGAGATCTCCAGGCCCCACCTGGAGGCTGGCAACCCTACATTCAGCATAAGGCAGCTTCATGCATCCAATACCCACTTCGCTATGAGAAGTTGTTATCAGCAAAAACCGTTTCAACGCAAATGAGGACTTGGTGACGGGAAGGCCCGGTCGCACCTGAGAAGGGCCTCTGGGCTTCCATTCCCACCAGACTGTTATAAAGGTAAAGGTTTCCCTTGCTCCAATCCGACTCTAGAGGGCGGTGCTCATCTCCGTTTCCAAGCTGAAGAGCCAGCGCTGTCCGAAGACGTCTCCGTGGTCATGTGGCTGGCATGACTAAATGCCAAGGTGCACGAAACGCTGTTCCCTTCCCACCGAAGCGGCACCTCTTTATCTACTTGCAGTTTCTTGCTTTCAACCTGCTAGGCTGGCAGGAGCTGGGGCCAGAGACGGGAGCTCACTCCGTCACCCGGCACTCGGGTCTCGAACTGCCAAACTATTTATTTATTTATTTATTTATTTATTTATTTCATTTTTATCCTGCCCTCCTGGCCGAAGGCAGACCTTCTGGTGTGCAGCTCAGCGTCTTAACCTCTGATCAGCTCCAAATTCCCAACTAGGGTTTCCAGGTCCCCCTTGGCCACCAGAATGGGGTGGAGGGTAGAGTTGCCAGATCCAGGTTGGGAAACTCCTGGAGTTTTGAGGATGGCGTCTGGGGACCTCAGTGGGGTGCAATCCCATTGAGTCCACCCCCCATAGCAGCCTTTTTCTCCAGGGGAACTGATCACTGGAGACTGGAGAGGAGCTGTAATTCCTGCGGATCCTCCTCACTCCTCAGGTCCCACCGGGAGGTTGGCATCAGTATTCCAAACAGTTACCCAGAATCAACCCCTCTTCACCTCTTTTATGGATCTTTCCTCGTAGGATTTCCTGACAGAAAACGAGATTTTTAACCCCTAGGCTCCTCATGTGAGGATTGTGAGGCACTCCAAAGGGATCTGTCAAGGATGGGCGAGTGGGTGTCAACATGGCAAATGGGGTTCAATGTGGCCAAGTGCAAGGTGATGCACATTGGAGCCAAAAATCCTAACTATAAATACACTTTGATGGGGTCTGAACTGGCAGAGACTGACCAAGAGAGAGATCTTGGAGTCGTAGTGGATAACTCACTGAAAATGTCGAGACACTGTGTGACTGCAATAAAGAAGGCCAGTGCTATGCTGGGGATTATTAGGAAGGGTATTGAAAACAGATCAGCCAATATCATAATGCCCCTATATAAATCAATGGTGAGACCTCATTTGGAATACTGTGTGCAGTTCTGGTCACCACACCTTAAAAAGGATATTATAGCTTTGGGAAAAGTGCAGAAAAGTGCAACTCGAATGATAAAAGGGTTGGAACACTTTCCCTATGAGGAAAGATTAAAGCGCTTAGGGCTCTTTAGCTTGGAGAAACGACGACTGAGGGGTGACATGATTGAGGTTTATAAGATTATGCATGGGAAAGAGCAGGTAGAGAAAGAGGTACTTTTCTCCCTTTCTCACAATACAAGAACTCGTGGGCACTCCATGAAATTGCTGAGCAGTCGGGTCAGAACAGATAAAAGGAAGTACTTCTTCACCCAAAGAGTGATTAACACTTGGAATTCACTGCCACAGGAAGTGGTGACGGCTAAAAGCATGGACGGCTTCGAAAGGGAATTGGATAAGCATATGGAGCAGAGGTCCATCAGTGGCTATTAGCCACAAGGTATAGATAGGGACTCTGGGGCAAGTGATGCTCTGTCATCTTGGTGCTTGGGGGGGTGGGGTCAACAGTGGGAGGGCTTCTAATGTCCTGGCCCCACTGGTGGACCTCCTGAGGGCCCCCTGGTATTTCTGGCCACTGTGCGATATAGAGTGTTGGACTGGATGGGCCTTTGGCCTGATCCAACATTGGCATGTTCTTATGTTTTTCCATTGTTTTGGGCAGAATTTCCAGTGGAGCTCATGAGCTCTCTTTCTTTCTACTTTCTTTGTTTCTCCTTACAAGACTTTCTCCTTGAAGGTTCTTTTTAGGTAACTGAGAGGAAAGAAAGAGTGGTAAAGGGTCCCCCCCCCCCCGAGGCAAACATTTTCCTCTTCGGGAAAATATAATGATAGTATCTATTATTTATGCTGGGCTTCCGAAACCAAAGGCCTTATGTAATCTCAACGGAAGCCCAAGCTTTGCATGTAGAATCAATCTAAAAGGCCTCTTCTGAGGTAAAAATTCTCCCCGAGATCTGGACGAAAATATTTTTGTAAGTCTCTTCTGAGGTTAAAAAGCCATGTGTTTTTCTTCTTCTCCTGATTGTATTGTTGTACATGAAGTCACTTCGGGGACATCCTAAACGGGTGTACTCAAAAGCATACTAATGTCTATTCAATGGGGTTCAATTTCAGGAAAGAGTTTTTGGGATTACACTGTTTGTGTTCCCATTGGGGGGGAAAGCACCATATCACTGCTTAAATTTAAAAAAAAAGAAATAATTGTTTTCCTTCAGTTCATCTCAGAAGACAAAGTTCTTCTCAGAGGAGGAAACAAAGCCACTTAAATCCTTATCTGAAGTGAAAATGCTCCTCTGAGGACAAAAGTATTGAAAATCTTCCCTAAGGTATCAGTTCTCCACTGAGGGTAAACAGGGGTAAAGTAAAGGTAAAGGTTCCCTTGCTCGAAAGCCAGTCGAGTCTGACTCTAGGGTTGCGATGCTCATCTCCGTTTCAAAGCCGAAGAGCCAGCGCTGTCCGAAGACATTTCCGTGGTCATGTGGCCGGCATAACTAAACACCAAGGCGCACGGAACGCTGTTACCTTCCCACCGAAGTGGTACCTATTTATGAACTGCTAGGTTGGCCGGAGCTGGAACTAGAGACAGGAGCTCACTCCGTCTTGCGGCATCCGGGTCTCGAACTGCTGAACTACTGACCTTCCACAGCCTGCAGTTCAGCGTCTTAACCACTTGAGCCACCGCAGCTTAAAAGGGGTGCTTAAAAGTAAAAAGTAAAAGGGAAGTTCATATTCGTCCTGTTCTCTCCTGACAGTGTCCTAGATTTCGACTCTGGCCTCCTTCTTGGCAGAGCTGAGCGGCCATTTTGAATCCGCCACTCTTCTACGGTGCCTGTTTATGACAGCAGCCACGGAAGCTTCCAGGTCTCTGTGGGGTGCGGTCACGTGCTTCTCGGCAGCAGTGTGAGAGCACGCAGCAGGCATCTCGCCCGGGGAAGCTGCAAATAACAACACCGCCTAGTGCCTCCACGCTTTTAATCTGCAGCATGTTTAGCACATTTCGGCTAATTAATCAAAGTGTCACAGAACCAGGGCAAGTCTTCCTGAAGGCTTCTTCCTGGCAGGGGAGATGAACAGCCAAAAATCTTGTCATTCTCTGAGCTGGAACGCCGTTTGGGAAAAGAGGTGGACGCATGACTAGGGTTGCCGGAGGCCGCCTAGAATTAGAAGGGATCGGACTACAAAGATCTGCTCCCATGGCGAAATGGCAGCTTTGGAGGGTCTAGATTCAAGTGCCGTAGCACCCTAGAGACCAACAAGATTTGGGGGGGAGGATAAGCTTTTGAGAGTCAAAGCGCCCTTCGTCAGAGACAAGTAAGAATGGAGATCCAGAAGTCCTTGTATCATAGTCAGAGGCAGAAAATCAGCACCTGTACTGAGATAGACTAGATTCAAGTCCAGTACTACCTTAGAAGGAGCTGTGGCGGCTCAAGTGGTTAAGACGCTGAACTGCAGGCTGTGGAAGGTCAGTAGTTCAGCAGTTCGAGACCCGAGTTGCCGCATGACGGAGTGAGCTCCAGTCTGCCAACCTAGCAGTTCGAAAGCAAGAAATTGCAAGTAGATAAATAGGTACCGCTTCGGTGGGAAGGTAACAGCGTTCCGTGCACCTTGATGTCTAGTCATGCCGGCCACATGACCGCGGAAAAGTCTTCGGACAGCGCTGGCTCTTCGGCTTTGAAACGGAGATGAGCACCCTAGAGTCGGATTCGACTGGCTTTCGAGTAAGGGAACCTTTACCTTTACCTTTTACTACCTTAGAGGCCAACAAGATTTTCAGGGCATGAGCTTTCCGCGAGTCAACGCTCCCTTCAACAGAGAAAAGAAACTTTGACTCTCAAAAGCTTAGAATCATAGAGCTTGAAGGGACCTCCAGGGTCATCTAGTCCAACCCCCTGCACAATGCAGGAAATTCACAACGACCTCCTCCCCTCCACACCCTCAGTGACCCCTGTTCCATGCCCAGAAGATGACAAAAAACCTCCGGGATCCCCGGCCAAACTGGCCTGGAGAAAAACTGCTTCCTGACCCCAACGTGGCAATCAGCATTTCCCTGGGCATGTAAGGAAGGACCCCAAGAACTAAGCCCTGAGGCAACCCTTCCCACCCTCCCTCTCGCGATCTGCCTCCACTCACAGAATCCACATTGCTGTCAGATGGCCATCCAGCCTCTGAAAACCTCCAAAGAAGGAGAGCCCACCCACCACCTCCTGAGGAAGAGGCTTACAACCTGAAAATCTTGTTGGACAACTTGAATCTAGCTGTCCTGTTGCAGCCCAACGCAGTTATATTTATTTATTTATTTATTTATTTATTTATTACTTCGATTTGATATACCGCCCTAACCCCCGTGGGGGTCTCTGGGCGGTTTACATGTGGGGTGCTAGTCACATTGAACCCTAACTAAGGCCACATTGATTCTATGGGTGGGGCTGCCTACCGGCACCCAGGTGGAGGCTGATGTCTCTTCGGCTCGGCTGTTCTTTTTTGGCTCCATTCCCGGCAGCTAGATGTTCTTTCCTGGTGCTTAGGCAGTCAGGCGGTCTGGTACACAGGTGCTGTCCTCCTCCGGCCCAGCCGATGTCCTGCTGCAGCCGTCACCGCCACCGTCGTCGTTTTGCCTTCCACGCACCTCCGTAGAGGAGGGTGCCCCCTACCCTTCTAAGGGTAGGTTTCCATTTATCTACTCGCCGTCAGTTACTTCAGCTTTCGAACCGTTGGGTGGGCGGGAGCTAGGACTAGGGTCGAGAGCTCACCCCGACCGCGGTGGGACTCGAACAGCCATAGTGGCTGCTCAAGTGTTGTTAAAGCAGGCGTTTTACCGCCTGCGCCACCGCTCCCGCAGTTACCCTCTGAAATGGTAGTGAGATCCTATGTCCTATATTAGGGGTGTCGAACTCATTTGTTATGAGGGCCGGATCTGACATAAATGAGACCTTGTTGGGCCGGGCCATGTGGGTCATAAAATGTAATGCCAGGTAGCGGAGATATAAACTTTATAAAGGACACAAACACAAAGGGTTTTTTTAAACTTAAAATAAAAACGTGCTTAAAAGATTAGCACTCTTGCAATATTTTGTTTATTTAACAGTGTCTGATAACGGACGCCTCTTGCTCTGAATTATTGCATCAAAATGTCTGTGCTGTTGTTATCTTGAGTACGCTGTTCAGTTGTGTATCTGTAAGCTGCAGACCTACGATGACGCAGCAGTAGCAGAACTGGAAGAAGAAGCAGAAGACAGCCAGTTCCACTGCTGGCCCAATAGAAGCCCTCTGGGGGCCTGATCTGGCCCCCGGGCCACATATTTGACACTCCTGTCCTATATGAATCCTGTTTCCCTATTCAGCTCAGGGGTGCAGGTGCCCGTTGTTTTGAATGTGTGAATGGGTAGAAACTCCGACCCCAGTAGGCCATAATGCCACAGCATCCACCCTCCAAAGCAGTCATTTCTCGAGGGGAGGTTTACCTCTGTCATCTAGAGATCAGCTATCATTCCAAGAAACCACCAGGCCCCACCTGGAGGCTGGAACCCCCACCACCGAAGCTGATGCCAAATCTTCGTTGGGTTCAGCCACAAAGGAGAAGAGTACTCTCCTATATCTTTAACACACTTAGTTGTATTATTATAACAGATTTCCTTATAACAAATTCCCTGTATTAACTAGCATTCATTCATTATGTATGAAGTACGTTTCATGAACATAAGCAAAGCCAGTAAATGATAATATGAGTACAATACAAAACAATACAAAATCTTGATGTCATTCTTGATGTCGTTTTGGCTGAGCTCCTGTAACGTCCTGACAGAGCTGTAAAGTGTGCAAAGCAAACTGAGGAGTCCTCGTTATACGAGTTCCCGAAAAGTGTTTATCACTCCTTCATTTGAAAATGAAATGTACTTCATATATAATGAATGAATGCTAGTTAATACAGGAAATTTGTTATAAGGAAATTTGTTATAATAATACAACTAAGCATGGTCAAAGCAATGGTATTCCCAGTAGTCATGTATGGCTGCGAGAGTTGGACTATAAGGAAGGCCGAGCGCCGAAGAATAGACTCTTTTGAACTATGGTGCTGGAGAAGACTCTTGAGAGTCCCTTGGACTGCAAGGAGATCAAATCAGTCAATCCTAAAAGAAATCAACCCTGACTGTTCCCTGGAAGGCCAGATAATGAAACTGAAGCTCAAATACTTTGGCCACCCAATGAGAAGGGAGCCCTCACTGGAGAAGAAGACCCTGAGGCTGGGAAAGATTGAAGGTCAAAGACGACGGGACGGCAAAGGATGAGATGGTTAGACAGTGTCATCGATGCAACGAACATGAAATTGAGCCAACTTCAGAGGACGGCGGAAGACAGGAGGGCCTGGCGGGAGCTGGTCCATGGGGTCGCGAAGAGTCGGACTCGACTGTGCGACTGAACAACAACAACACGTGGGCTGGAAAACGCGAGGGGGGAGGCGTGGCTATTTGCAGCACCGCAAGTAGCTGCGCGATGTGATTTGACACGTCGGTGGCAACCCGTGGTTCCGGCCCTCGGCGTGTGCGCTGCAATGCAGACAGCCGGAGGGAAAAGCCGCGCCGGCATGATCACACCAAGGGAGTCCAGAGGCAGCCCGTGGCAAACCGTTTGCTACCACCATCGTTGAAGTATTTTTTTATCATGCATTTTTGGCGGCATGCCACGGGTTGGCCACAGGTGTGCTCCACTTCCCAGATGTTGTGGTGTGATCGTGGCCGGAAAATCCGCCATCCAATCATGGCTCTCCCGCGGCTAATTCCCTGTGTGAACAGGGCCTAAGTGTGTTAAAGATCTAGACATTTCCTTTGGCGTGCCCTATTTTTCCTGTTGTAATTACACCAAATGAATACAATAGAGGGCACAGCAAGGTAAGAGTAAGAATAATGAACCAGAAATTGCTGCAAAAAGTTCAAATCATTACAAAACAATGAAAATGATAAATGAACATGTTGCTGATGTGGTAATCTCAAGGTTTCTTCTTTATTTCATAGGTAGAACATAGGTAGAAGATGAACAGCTCGAGTTTTCGAAGTTCGTTTCGGGGTCTTTATCAAAAATACCACTGTGTTGGAGTAATTATTCACAACATCCAATAATAGGAATAACAGGAATTTCAAGTTCCAAATGGCTATAAATAGCTCCTATACTAAATACTAGTTCCTTTACAATGGACAAACCAAAGCCTGTCTAGTTTTTGATACAAAGGAGAAGAGAACTGTACAGAAAGACAAGCATTTAGGCCACTGCGAAATGGCTGGTCGGATAAAACCCCCCATGCAGTTGCACCGTCATCTCGAAGGGCCTTTTTCCGCACCGTGTTTGTCGAGTGTGGTTTTTACAGCCCTCCTCACCAGCCCTCAGAGTTCCCACTGCAACATATAACCAGCGAAGTTAATGGGCAGATTGACTATTGGGGCTGGATCAAGGGGATTTTTAAAGGCATGAAACTCATTGTCAACCATCCTGGGGGCTGTAAAGCGAGTGGCGTCAAAGAATTGCATGTGCCAAATGGCAGCTGGAAGCAATGGGAAGAACCCTTTGGAGGGAGATTATCATGTGAGAAGAACTGCAGGATCAGGGCTTCACTCCCATTTCTTCATTTTAAAAACATCCTAAACTTAGTATTTGACTATCTAAGGCTCTTCTTGGATTTAAGAGGCTGTAGGGCTGGAGGTGAGGAGCTGCGGTGGCTCAAGTGGTTAAGACGCTGAACTGTAGGCTGTGGAAGGTCGGTCGCTCAACAGTTCGAGACCCGAGTGTGCCGCATGACAGAGTGAGCTCCCGTCTCTAGGTCCAGCTCCTGCCAACCTAGCAGTTCGAAAGCAAGACATTGCAAGTAGATAAACAGGTACCGCTTCAGTGAGAAGGTAACAGTGTTCCGTGCGCCTTGGTGTTTAGTCATGCCAGCCACATGACCACGGAAACATCTTCAGACAGCGCTGGCTCTTCGGCTTTGAAACGGAGATGAGCACCGCAACCCTAGAGTCGGACTCGACTGGCTTTCGAGCAAGGGAACCTTTACCTTTACAGCTGGAGGGGGTTAAGAACTGGCCTTTCATGGACAAGATGGCAGGCTCACACAGATGTGCCAGGAGGCAGAAGAGGCCATGCTTCATACAAGCCACAAGCATGTTTGGTGCAGTGGTTAGGAGCGCAGACTCTAATCTGGGAGAACCGGGTTTGGTTCCCCACTCCTCCACATGCAGCTGCTGGTGTGACCTTGGGTCAGTCACAAGTTCTCTCAGAGCTGTTCTCTCAAGGCCAGTTCTTGAAAGAGCTCTCTCAGCCCCGCCTACCTCACAGGGTGTCTGTTGTGGGGAGTGGGAGGGAAAGGAGACCGTAAGCTGCTCTGAGACTCCTTTGGGTAGTGAAGGACAGGGTATAAATCCAATCTCCTCCTCCTCTTCCTCCTCTTCTTCTTCTACTACTACTACATTGAGCAGTTCAGGGGTTGCCAACTTTAGGCTGGGAAATTCCTTGGGATTTAGGGGCAGGGCCTGGGCGGGGGCAGGGTTTGGGGAGGGGAGGGACCTTAGTGGGGTACAGTGCCACAGAGTCCACCCTCCAAAGCAGCCATTTTCTCCCGGGGAGCTGATCTCTGTAGTCTGGAGATGAGCTGTAATTCTGGGAGATCCCCAGACCCCACCTGGAGGTTGGCCACCATACTTGCCTCCCAATTTCATTGGGGCCTCAAGGCATCTAGAAGAATGAATCACAGAGTTCGGAGACACAGGAGGTGACACGTGCCAGCTCCACTGATCGGAGGAAGGATGCAAACTCTGCTCACAATGCAAAATGGGGGGGGGAGGCGACTCCGTTTCACCCTCTCCAGTCACAGAGTTGCTGGCAAGCCAAGGGAAATGGCTGCCAAGGAGAAATGAATCTGAGTCAATGCATAGTGTTTCATGGTGTCCACTTCTCTGAGCAGTTTGAAATGTCATGGGTTGCACTTCCACCTTTTGGTGTCTTCGTGTGCGTGTGTGTGTGAGAGAGAGAGACAGAGAGAGAGAGAGGGAGGGAGGGAGAGAGGGATACCAACCTCCAGGTAAGTTAACTGAAAAGGAATACAGACATGAGGCTCTAATCTAATGGCCTAAGCCAGTGATGGCGAACCTTTTAGAGACCGAGTGCCCAAACTGCAACCCAAAACCCACTTATTTATCGCAAAGTGCCAACACGGCAATTTAACCTGAATTCTGAGGTTTTACTTTAGAAAAAACAACTCATACATTAACTTAAGATGATCCAAACAAAGTAAGGAAAGCAATCCCAAATGCTTTCATTTACTTAAAATTATTTGGCAGAGAATTCAACACTTTAATGATGGTCTGGGCCTGGCTGGGGCGATGGCACGCGTGCCCACAGAGAGGGCTCTGAGTGCCACCTCTGGCACCCGTGCCATAGGTTCACCACCACTGGCCTAAACTAAATGCTGTATGCTTTTTAAACAAATATTCAAACATCGTCGAAGTGGGGTTTTTTGTATGATGAAATATTCATAAACATTCTAATTTTCTATTGTTTCACACATACACAATGGGAAAAAATACAATAACATAAACCAATCACAAGACAGAAAGTTAGGGGATAACAAGATTGGGGTGTGTATTTACAAAGTCACCAAAGAGAAAAAAGGTCCTTTTAAAACAAATGGTATCAGAGGCCACAGTGGCTCAGAGTTTAAGACGCTGAGCTGCAGACCGGAAGGTCGGTAGTTCGGCACTTCAAGACCCGAGTACCGCGTGACGGAGTGAGCTCCCGTCTCTGGCCCCAGCTTCTGCCAACCTAGCAATTCGAAAGCAAGAAATTGCAAGTAGATAAATAGGTACCGCTTCGGTGCGAAGGTAACAACGTGCCGTGCGCCTTGGCATTTAGTCATGCCGGCCACCTGACCACGGAAACATCTTTGGACAGCGCTGGCTCTTCGGCTTGGAAACGGAGATGAGCACCGCCCCCCTAGAGTCAAATTCGACTAGAATTCGACTAGATTTTGAACAAGGGAAACCTTTACCTTTATCAGTAAAGATATAGACCTTGAACTGGACCAACGTTTTCAAAAGCTGTGGAACATCCATTATGTGCCGAAATTAGCTAGGCAAGGCTTAGAACGCCACAATACGTCCACATGGGTGTGGCAATCCTTAAAACTCTTTTAACTGACTACTAAAGCAGATATAAATAAAAGAATTACTTATAGACATCCATTAAAAGTCCCGATTCAAAAACTCCAGTTAGGACTGCCAATAAATACAAGCTAAATCGGTGAAATGTAGTCCTGAATAAAAGTGCCTTCAACCGCCCCCTAAAGGCTGAAAGTGAGGGGGCCACGCCCTCCTCCCCAGGGAGGTTCTTCCATAACCATGGGGCTGCCACCAAAAAGGCCGTTTCTCTTCTGCCCGCCAGACAAGGTTCTTTGATTGGTGGGATACTCAGGAGGGCCCCTCCATGCGACCTTTATTCCCTGGAAGGAATGTCTGGGAGAAGATAGGCCTTCAGACACCCCAATGCCAAGCCAGGGCCCCGGGCACACGGGCCGGATATCGCGGGGGGGAGGCGTGGCTAATTGCCCCGGTGCAGTTTGATCCGCGATTACATGATCAGACGCACCGGCGGCACAGCACGGGTCCTTCCCTTGGCGCCAGCGGGTAAACAAGGGACTGGAGGGGAATGCCACGCGCCAGCGCGATCAGGGCTCTTTTTGTAGAAAAAGCCCAGCAGGAACTCATTAGCAGAATAGGCCACACCCAACAGCAGGGACTCATTAGCATATTGGGCCACACCCCTGACAGCACAGCTCGTTAGCACATTAGGCCGTACCCCCATGTCACCAGAAGTGTGGTCATCTAGCCACACCCACCTTTTGCTTCTTATTCTGTTTACCTTGTTTGTTGTCAAAACCCAGGGCCTTTTTGTAGCAGGAACTCCTTTGTATGTTAGGCCACACACCCCTAATGTAGCCAGTCCTAATGAGTTTCTGCTGTTGGGTATGGCCTATTATGCTAATGAGTTCCTGCTGGGCGTGGCCAACTCAGGAGCCAGCCGGAACTCCATTCCTGTGCGTTCCTGCCCAAAAAGAGCCCTGAGCGCGATCACACCACGGGCATCTGGAGGCAGCCCGTGGCAAACGTTTACTAGTACCTTGGAGGTACTAGTTTTTTAACGCGCATTGTCGGCGGTAAGCCACGGGTGCGCGCCACTTCCCAGATGTTGGCGCCCGGATAATCCGCCCACCTTCCATGCCTCTCCCGCGGCAACTTTGCTGTGTGACCAGAGCCCAGGTTGTGCTTTAAAGGTTAAAAACACAACCTGGTTGTCTGCCTTTTGCAGCACTCAAGATGGTGAGTCTCCTAGCAACCGCTTGTGCCCATGTTGCAAAAAATGCGTAGGGCCAGAGATCCTCGCTTCAGGGCCCGATCCAGCCTTTGCACCCCTGGCTGCACATCCCTGCAGCATCACCCGGCCACTTCCTAGCAGTGATGCTTCGCCAAGGCTTCAACACCCTGCCTGAGACTGCACGATTGTTGACAATGTCCTCCCACACACAGAGAGAGTTGTGCCACGAAGCATCAATACAAGGTGGAGCTATCAGATAAGCAGCTTTATCTGAGCTGCAGGACTCCCATTACTAACACAGCCCTTTCACGCTGTTTCTCCAGGGAGTCAGCGGCACCTTTTCTTTACGCCTGTCACCGAGAGCTCTTTCTGAAGTGGTCTCCTGGCGCACGGCTGTATATTCAAGGATGTAGCTTTGCTTCAGCGGTGCAGTCGGGGTTGGGAATGTCTCTGTGTGTGCCCCAGGAAAAGAAGAAGAAGATCAAAGAGCCTACACTGAAAATGGCAACAATAAGTTCTCAACGATTCATCAAGATTCACGTCCAGTACCACCTTAAGAGACCCGCAAGATTTTCAAAAGTTGATACCCCCCCCCAAATCTTGTGGATTTCTAAGGTGCTCCTGGAGTCGAATCGAGCTGTTCTGCTGCAGAAGGTTCTGTCACCACCTTCGTCTGCCACCACTCTGGACTTAGGGTCCCTTGGGAAGGCCCAGAGTACCCTCCCAAGCCCAACCAAAATGCCCCCTTTAAGCTGAGAAATATTATAGGCGTGATGAGCAGGCAGAGAACATTAAACAAATGGTTTATTAATACAATAATGGGGCAAGGAAAACAAGACAAGGCGCCTAAAATGTATAACAGTGTCTGAAGGTAAAATAAACACACATCTAACACGGCTACCTATTTCACTTAACTGGTTACTATTCAAGGCCCACAGCCTTTTATACTAGGTCTGTGCCTGTACTCACTCTGTCCCAAGTGAGGGATCTTTCTCTCAGACCAGACTGTCCCCTCCGAGTTTAAACTCTGTGAGAGGGAAGAACGCAGAGGAGAAAAGAGCACAGTTCCACAGCCCACAAAGTATAAGTCACAATCTCCTCAAGTAATCCCTGGACACCGATTGGTTACAACCGTCGCTAAGCATTGTGGGGATTGTAGGCTGTCTCCTTTCCACTCCCACACAGGTCTCCTGGGGGCCTAGGCCTCACTAGGCCTGTCTCCCCGTCCTACACAGATCATGACAGGGGGGAAGGGGGCAAACTAAACATGAGGCTGGGAAACCCCTAAAGGGTTCCCACGGCATAGCTGTAAACAGCAGATCAGGAATTTCCAGTTGGGTTGGTCTGGGGCGTAAAGGCCAACTTTATTTTGGTGATCGGACTCCCCTCTCCAGCTCCTGCTGACCACGTGGGGGCAATGTATGGGGGTGCGTAATGTATGAGACCACCTGGAGGGGCAGATGGTACCCCAGGAGGCTACTGAGATTGCAAAAGCCATGGAGAAGGAAAGAGCTAAAGGGCTTCGACCCTTGTAGCACACACACCCAACCCAAACTCGAGGGGGGGGGCATGGTGGCCACAGACTGTTCAGGAGAACAGGAGATCTTTTAAGAACACAAGAACTTTAGAGAAGCCATGTTGGATTAGGCCAATGGCCCAGCATGGTGGACAGAACCCAGGTGCCATCAGGAGGTCCGCCAGCGGGGCCAGAACTCCAGAAGCCCGCCCACTGTTGCCTCCCAAGCAGTAAGCATACAGAGCATCACTACTCCAGACATAAGAACATAAGAGAAGCCATGTTGGATCAGGCCAGTGGCCCATCCAGTCCAACACTCTGTGTCCCACAGTGGCCAAAACCCAGGTGCCATCAGGAGGTCCGCCAGCGGGGCCAGAACTCCAGAAGCCCTCCCACTCTTGCCCCCAAGCACCAAGAAGACAGAGCATCACTGCCCAAGACTTAAGAACATAAGAGAAGCCATGTTGGATCAGGCCAATGGCCCATCCAGTCCAATACTCTGTGTCCCACAGTGGCCAAAACCCAGGGGCCATCAGGAGGTCCACCAGCAGGGCCAGAACTCCAGAAGCCCTCCCACTCTTGCCCCCAAGCACCAAGAAGACAGAGCATCACTGCCCCAGACTTAAGAACATAAGAGAAGCCATGTTGGATCAGGCCAATGGCCGATCCAGTCCAACACTCTGTGTCCCACAGTGGCCAAAACCCAGGGGCAATCAGTAGGGCCACCAGTGGGGCCAGAACTCCAGAAGCCCTCCCACTCTTGCCCCCAAGCACCAAGAAGACAGAGCATCACTGCCCCAGACTTAAGAACATAAGAGAAGCCATGTTGGATCAGGCCAATGGCCCATCCAGTCCAACACTCTGTGTCCCACAGTGGCCAAAACCCAGGGGCAATCAGTAGGGCCACCAGTGGGGCCAGAACTCCAGAAACCCTCCCACTCTTGCCCCCCAAGCACCAAGGATACAGAGCATCACTGCCCCAGACAGAGTCTTCTAGCTATACCTTGGGGCTAACAGCCACTGATGGACCTCTGCTCCATAAATTTAATCAACCCCCTCTTGAAGCTCTCTGTGCCTGTAGCCGCCGCCACTTTCTGCAGCCGTGAATTCCACATGTTAACGACCCTTTGGATGAAGGCAGCCCATTGTGGTTTTTAGCATTGTTTTATTTATGTGTAAGCCGCCTTGAGTGCCACATGTGAGAAAGGCGGCTAATAAATCTTTAAAACAAACAAACAAACAAACCGTCCTCTTTGCTGCAGGATGGTTCAAGGAATTTTAGCACCCCACAGAAGGCCTTGCCACGGGGGTTTGGCTCATCTTCCCTGGTGATGGTCTCTTCCAGTTTGGTGTCGTGGTTAAGTGCGCGGACTCTAATCTGGGAGAACCGGGTTTGATTCCCCACTCTTCCACTTGCAGCTGCTGGATGACCTTGGGCAAGCCATAGTTCTGTCAGAGCTGTTCTTGAAAAAGAGCCATTTCTGTCAGAGCTCTCTCAGCCCCACCTACCTCACAGGGTCTCTGTTGTGGGGAGGGGAAGGGAAAGGAGTTTGTCAGCCGCTCTGAGACTCCTTCGGGTAGTGAAGGGCGGGGTATAAATCCAATCTCTTCTCTTCTTCTTCTTCCTCTGGAGGCACAACAACAGGGCACAGAGGCCGAGGCCTGAGAGCCAGTTTGGTGTAGTGGTTAAGTGCGCGGACTCTAATCTGGGAGAACCGGGTTTGATTCCCCACTCTTCCACTTGCAGCTGCTGGATGACCTTGGGCAAGCCATAGTTCTGTCAGAGCTGTTCTTGAAAAAGAGCCATTTCTGTCAGAGCTCTCTCAGCCCCACCTACCTCACAGGGTCTCTGTTGTGGGGAGGGGAAGGGAAAGGAGTTTGTAAGCCGCTCTGAGACTCCTTCGGGTAGTGAAGGGCGGGGTACAAATCCAATCTCTTCTCTTCTCTCTTCTCTTCCAGACACCTCTGGTGCCCAGGAGCCAGCCGAGCCCCGATGGCGTCTCGTCCTCCTTCTCACTGTGCCACCCCAATCAGTTGCTTGCTCACCTTGCTGCGAAAATTGGCCCTCTTCTTGCACCCTGCAGGCACATGACAGGCACATGACTGAGAAGCGCACCTTCTTTCTGTGCACCTCTCAGGCAGAAGGGAGGCCACTGCGTATCTTTGCAGGAGATGCATGACCCCCCACACACACTTTGCACATCTGAGAACACTCCTTGTGCCTGAGGCACAGGGACAGTTCAGGGCTTGCGTGTGGCTGAGATCAGGAACAGTGTGGGAGGCAACAGTCAAGCTCCTCTGTTCTCTTCGGCGCAGGGTGGTCCCTTCTGTGCTAACTGTGAACTGTTTATTGACAAAATGCGCCACACATGGAAACACTGAGGATGCATCAAGAAAGCCGGGTCCGCTCTGGATCACCATCATAGAATATTAAGAGTTGGAAGGGACCTTGCAGGCCATCTAGTCCACCCCCTGCACTCTGCCGAAAGAGAGCCCTACAGCATACCCAGAAGATGGTCCTCCAACCTCCGCTTGAAAACGTCTGTGGTGTATATCTCTTTAAGATTAAGTTGTATTGTGCTATCCACCTGAAAAGGATTGAGAGAGGCACTCCTCCCTCTCTCCGTTTTTTAAGCCTCCTTCCCTGCCGGTCGGGGCGTGTGTTATTATTGAGGATACTATTGAATAAACAAGGTTACGAACCTGAGCTGTGCTGTACTGGTGTATTGGTTGTCGGTCTCCTCGTGGCTAGAGGAGATACACCGCTCTCTACTAAAAGACATTACAACGTCCAGCAGAGGAGCATCCATCCAGGGCCGGCTCCATCTTATTTTGTACACCCCCCCTGCGCCCACCAATTTTCAAAAATAAATGCATTTTAGGAAGAATGAAAAACACAAATAATCAAGAAACTCCCAGAGTACGAGGCCGGGTGCAGTTTGGTGCCCCTAAGGGCCGTCCCGCTCTAGGTGATCGCCTAGTTCACCTAGTGAGTGAGCCGGCCCCGCATCCACCCCCTCCCAAGGCAGTCTGTCCCACTGCTCAACCACTCTGACAGTCAGGAAGTTTCTCCAGATGTTTAGCCGGTATCGACTCCCTTGTGATTTCCACCCATTAGATCTAGTCTTGCGATCCCGAGCAAGAGGGAACAGATCTGCTCCATCTTCGGCCTCAGAGGGGCCCTGGCTCAGCAGCAGCGCATCTACTTGGCGCGGTTCAATCCCCGCATCTCCCTATAGAAGGATCCCATGTTCATGTGTCTCTGCTGCTGACTCAGCTTGGCCACTGCCGAACTAATAGCCCCGGGACACCATCTCCTCCCACCTGGCATGGGACCAATGCTCCCTCTAAGCTGTGGAGTCTGGGGAGCAAAAATTCTGCTGTGTGGCCTCCTGGCATTCAAGCTGTGAGCAAGTTATTTGGCCCCTGCATAAACGAGCTTGCTCTGGAGCCGTCCTTCCTGAGCCGAGACACAAATCTGTCAGCCGGAGGCTAAGAAACGGCTCACACGCACTCAGCTTTGAGGGAACACTGCTGGAGGCGCTGCAGCTCTTGGCCGGCAGTTCCGCCAGGCGCCGTGGGCGGGTGTCCCAGTGTTCCCTCTAAGCTGAGTTCGTGTGAGCTAGCTCCCAGTTGTTTAGCCTCCGACTCACAGATTTTTGTCTTAGCTCGGGAAGGAGGGCTCCAGGGCAAACTAATTGATGCAGCAGCCAAATGGCTCGCTCACACCTTTAATGCCAGGAGCTCACAAGGTAGAATTTTTGCGCACAGGACTCCACAGCTTAGAGGGAACATTGCCTGCCTGCCTTCCACCTGCAGCCGGAAAAGGCCGCCCCGGGGACCGGCTCTCTGTTTCTTACACGGGAAGCGGAGCGTGTCCACGATGCAGAATTCGACACGTGCGCTCCCCTTGCATCGTGCAGCAGCAGCTGCGGGAAGGCAGGAGGCGCTTCCTCCAGGGCGCGGCCGGCCACCTCTCCGCTCTCCCTCTTCCCTGGCTGGCTGCCGGGTCCGCGGCCTTCTCTGCAGAGCCTCGCTGCTGCCCGATGCGGCGTCCTTGAGCCTTCGGGGTGGCCTGAGGAGGCGTCCGGCAGTCCGCAGAGCCGCCCGCGCCGGACGCTTTGGGTGGGTCGGTGGGAGAAGTCCGGAGGCGCGCCTGGGCCGTTTGCGCAACGCGCTGCGGGGGGGGGGGGCTCTGTTGTGTCGAGAAGAGGCTGCTTTGGGGGAGGGGCCTGGGGGTCTCCTGCTATTACTACTGACCCCCAGACGGCAGGGACCAGTTCCCCTGGAGGGAAGGGCAGCTTTGGATTGGAAGGAAGGGGCCTTCTACGCCACTGATTGGTCCTTCCCCTCCCCCAAGCTCCGCCCTCCCGAGGCTCCACCCTCCAAATCATCAAGTATTTCCCAGGGCGGAGTTGGCAACCCCAGTGGGATATTATTAATGCCATTCTTGGCTGGGAAATTCCTGCAGATGGGGGAGGGGGGGCTGAGAAAGGTGGGGTTTAGGGAGGGGAGGAAAGAAATGTTAGTGGTGGTTATGATGAAGAAGAAAAGATTGGATTTATACCAGGCCCTTCACTACCCAACGGAGTCTCAGAGCGGCTGACAAACTCCTTTCCCTTCCCCTCCCCACAACAGACGCCCCCATGAGGTAGGTGGGGCTGAGAGAGCTCTTTCAAGGACTGCCTTTGAGAGAACAGCTCCGAGAGAATGTGTGACTGATCCAAGGTCACCCAGCTGGCCACACGTGGAGGAGTGGGGAATCAAACCTGGTTCTCCCAGATTAGAGTCCGCGCACTTAACCACTTCACCAAACTGGCTCTGCCCTGCCTGGACTCCACTCTACAAAGTTGCCATTGACTCTCGGGCGAACTGGCCTCTGTAGTCTGAGATCAGTTGTAATTCTGGCGGGTTTCCAGGCCCCACCTAGTGGCTGGAAACCCTACATGAGGCAGAGGTATGGTTGCCAACCTCCAGGTGGGACCTGTAGTTCTTCTGGAATTACAACTGATCAGCAGACACAAAGATCAGCGTCCCTAGAGAAAATGGCAGCTGTGGCGGGTCAGCTCTTTGGTATCCCGTAGATTCATAAGGACATAAGAGAAGCCAATGTTTGGGTCAGGCCAATGGCCCATCCAGTCCAACACTCGGTCACACAGTGACCAAAAACACCAGGTGCCAGGAGGTCCAGCAGTGGGGCCAGGACACTACAAGCCCTCCCACTATTGACCCCCTCCCCCAAGCAACAAGAATACAGAACATCACTTGCCCCAGAGTCCCTATCTATACCTTGTGGCTAATAGCCACCGATGGACCTCTGCTCCATAGGTTTGTTCAATTCCCTCTTGAAGCCATCCATGCTTGTAGCCACCGCCATCTCCTGTGGCAGTGAATTCCATGTGTTAACCACTCTTTGGGTGAAGTACTTCCTTTTATCCGTTCTGACCCAACTGCTCAGCAATTTCATGGAGTGCCCACGAGTTCTTGGACTGTGAGAAAGGGAGAAAAGTACCTCTTTATCTATCTGCTCTATCCCATGCATAATCTTACAAACCTTAATCATGTCACCCCTCAGTCGTCGTTTCTCCAAGGTAAAGAGCCCTAAGCGCTTTAACCTTTCTTCACAGGGAAGGTGTACCAACCCTTTGATCATTCTAGTTGCCCTTTTCTGCACTTTTTCCAGTGCTATAATATCCTTTTTGAGGGGTGGTGACCAGAACTGTACACAGTACTCCAAATGAGGTCGCACCATTGATTTATATGGGGGCATTATGATACTGGCTGATCTGTTTTCCCTTTGGAGTGCCTCACAATCCTCCCTAGTTGTCACCACCCTGAACAACTTTGTATCATCCGCAAATTTAGCCACTTCACTGCTTACTCCCGACTCCAAATCATTAACGAACAAGTTAAAAAGCATCGAACTGAGTACTGATCCCTTCAGTACCCCACTGCTTACCACCCTCCACTGAGAAAATTTCCCATTTATACTTGCTCTCTTCCTATTAATTAGCCAGTTAATTGACTAATTCTTGGTGAGATTTCTTCCCAGATCCAACCCGACACAGGCACCCCCCTACATCTCCAGGGTTTCCCCAGGGCAGAGTTGGCAACCCCAGGCAGACAGGAAGAGGGGGAAGAGCCAGAAGTCAATCGCAGGTCACTTGAATGAATCTCAGGCAGTCCCGCTGGGAGAATCTCAAGTAAGAGGTGCCGGGACAGCAAGCTCTCTTTCTGCCCCAGGCTTGGGGGAGCTCCTGGCTGGCCGACCTGGCCCAAGGCAGCCGGCTTTTATCTCATGGCAACCGTACCATCCCACCAGTGTTCCCTCTAAGCTGAGTTAGCGTGAGCCAACTCACAGCTTTTTAGCCTCCAGCTCACACATTTCCATCTCTGCTCAGGAAGGACGGCTCCAGAGCAAACTGATTTATGCAGAAGCCGGATCACTTGCTCACGACTTTCATGCCAGTAGCTCACAAAGTAGAATTTCTGCTCACAGGATTCCACTGCTTAGAGGGAGCTTTGCTTAGCGCCTAGTTGCCATTGTTATATTGTTTGTGTGTCAATGACTGTGTATTTTGTGGCCTTGGCATAAAAATGCTTTTGATGAAGGAATTGAGCAAACAGTGAGGACCGTTTGATGGCCAGCTGCCAGAGACTCAACAGCAGGCCTTTGATAAGGAGTGAGGGTCTCCCAGCTGTAGCCCCACACCGTTTCTGCTTCCTGATTCCCCCCAAATCTTGCTCGCTCCCCCAAGCACTAAGGAATAAGCTGCCGAAGGACTCCAAGAGGTCAGGTTGGTCTCCTGCACACCAATCAGGAGGAAGCTTCCTTTGCAGTCCAACTCCCCCCCCCCCCCGCGCTTTGCTCTGGTGGCGGCCAATGTTTGCTCTTTTTCTTCTGTGCCTAATATTTAATTAAGTGCTAAAAGGGTGCAGGCACAGAATCCTATTATCTCAACGCAAGTGGAGGTCAAACGCTTGTCTAAATCATGCCGAAAAGAACAGAAGGTTTTTGGAGCTGAAAGGAGGGAGACGTCCTCTGTCAGCCGCTGAAAAACGTCAATCACCGGTCTCTGTGCGTCCCCTTTGAGGGATGACGGCTGCCGTGGAAAGCATAAACAAAAGCTGCCTCTTTATCATCTGCAAACCTGGAAAACCTGGTAGAGATTCTCCCCGGCAAGGTCGAGCCTTGAGACCGAAAGAAAGGAGGCCTGCCCAAGCAGGAGGCCTCTGCGGCTTTCCTTACGCCTCGTGCCTGCGGTCTGAACTTGCCCAAGCATTTGGAAGTGCATAGCGAAGACAAGATTGCGGATGGGGTGAAAGGGGGAAGAACAGGCCCCCTGATTTGCCGGTTCATTCCTTAGTCTCTCCAGTTAAAGGATCTCTACCTGAAAGGAGCTGCGGTGGCTCAAGTGGTTAAGATGCTGAACTGCAGGCTGTGGAACGTCAGTAGTTCAGCAGTTCGAGTGTGCCGCATGACGGAGTGAGCTCCTGTCTCTAGTTCCAGCTCCTGCCAGCCTAGCCGTTCGAAAGCAAGACATTGCAAGTAGATAAATAGGTACCACTTCGGTGGGAAGGGAACAGCATTCTGTGTGCCTTGGTGTTTAGTCATGCCGGCCACATGACCATGGAAATGTCTTCAGACAGCGCTGGCTCTTTAGCTTGGAAACAGAAATGAGCACCACAACCGTAGAGTCGGATTCGACTGGCTTTCGAGCAAGGGAACCTTTACCTTTACCTTTACCTGAAAGATCTCTGCCTGAGACCCTGGAAAGCCGCTGCCACTCCCCCTTTTTTTTTTAAACTGCCACTCTGGAGTCCTGCGCTAGATGGACTGATGGTCAGATTCAGTAGAAAGCAGCTTTATAGATAGGAGGAGGAGGAGATTGGATTTATACCCCGCCCTTCACAGAGTCCCAGAGCGGCTTACAATCTCCTTTCCCTTCCCCTCCCCACAACAGACACCCTGTGAGGGAGGAGGTGGGGCAGAGAGAGCTCTTTCCAGAACTGTCCCTGAGAGAACAACTCTGACGGAACGTATGGCTTGCCCAAGGTCATCCAGCAGCTGCAAGTGAAGGAGTGAGGGTTCATGCACTCAACCACTGCACCAAACTGGTTCTGTCAGCTGTTTGCTATGAGGCTCAAACCAGGGGATTAGTAGTCGGGACCAGTGATCCCTCTACGCTGAGTGAGTGTGAGCCAGCTCACAGTTTCTTAGCCTCTGGCTCACCCATTTTTGTCTCTGCTCAGGAAGGGTGGCTCCAGAGCAAACTGATTTCTGCAGCAGCCAAATGGCTCGCTCACAACTTGAATGCCAGGAGCTCACAAAGTATCATTTTTGCTCACAAGACTCCACAGCCAGAGGTCATTTCGGGGGGGAACGCGGGGGAACACAGTTCCCCCGGGTGAGGTGCAGGGGGCGGGGCACATGATGAAGCCCCGCCCCCTGCTTCCGGCCGCCCCGCTTCCAGCCCTCATTCAGCCAGGAGGAGGCAGGAGAAGAGGGAGGGTAATTTGCTTCCTCCCCGCCTCTCCCCACCCCTGCCTGCCTGGGGCCAGGGAGGGCCTTCGCGGGGCTTCCTCGCACTCCCGCCGACCTTGCAGGTCCACCGCCAGGGCCCCTGATGTCAGGGGGTGTGGCATATGCTAATGAGTTATGCTAATGAGTTCCCCTAGCTCTTTTTCTATGAAATGACCCCTGTACAGCTTAGAGGGAGCATTGGTCGGGACAAAGGACTGTGCCCTACAAGGAAGCCTCATTCCCAACGGCCGGTAGTCCTGTCCGGCACTCCCCAAACCTTTGGCGGTGTCTCCGAGCACAGCCTGCCCTACAGCGAGGGGTTCAGACTCTTGACAGGAGCCACCGGGTGACGCTGGCAAGCCAGGTATGATGCCGATCCACTCCTTCTTTCCTTCCTGTGCTTGGTGCGGAAGAAGAGGCGTGTGCCGGTCCTGGTTTAACCTGGGCTTTCCCCTCTTCCGCTGTGGGTCAGTCGTCCCGCCTGCCCATCGTTTCACCGTTTGCCGTGCTGTGGGGAGGGACCGAAACTGAGTGGCGGAGCTCTTGTGCCGCATGTAGGAGGTCACCCCTGGCTCAAAGGACCTCGTGTGGGGACTGCTGGGGAGGGCCGCTCTGTGCCTGTCTGAGGAGACCAACCCACACTAGAGAGACCCCTGGTCTGACTTGAAGCAAGGCATCTTCACGTGCCCCTCGGTGCCCTTTGTGAGCGTGGCCAGCCATGATTGAGGTTTATATGATTATGCATGGGAAAGAGCAGGTAGCGAAAGAGGTACTTTTCTCCCTTTCTCACAATACAAGAACTCGTGGGCACTCCATGAAATTGCTGAGCGGTCGGGTTAGAACGGATAAAAGAAAGTACTTCTTCACCCAAAGAGTGATTAACGCTTGGAATTCACTGCCACAGGAGGTGGCGGCGGCTACAAGCACGGACGGCTTCAAGAGGGAATTAGATAAGCATATGGAGCAGAGGTCCATCAGTGGCTATTAGCCACAAGGTATAGATAGGGACTCTGGGGCAAGTGATGCTCTGTCATCTTGGTGCTTGGGGGGGGTCAACAGTGAGAGGGCTCCTAATGTCCTGGCCCCACTGTTGGACCTCCTGATGGCACCTGGTATTGTTGGCCACTGTATGTGACAGAGAGTGTTGGACTGGATGGGCCTTTGGCCTGATCCAACATTGCCGTCTCTTATGTTCTTATGGCCTGGCCTGTCTCGTGGCTGCCCAGAGACCCCATCTGGAGGCAGGGAGACGAGTGCTCCTGCGTCCAGAAAAGAAACCCTTTGGCTGCCCCAGTAACGATGGGGATCGGGAAGAGCCTGCACCCCTGGAGAAGAAAGGGCGCGGCCTGCTTGGTGGTGGCTCCCACGGACTCTGCTCCATCCTGGGAGCCAGAAGGGTCCCAGTCACCGCCGACTGTGTCCCCATCCTGTTTTGGACCTCCTGAAATGGCAACAGCAGGGAAATGGGGGGGGGGAGGGCAAGGTAAAGCAGAAGGCAGAGGGCTCTCGTGGCCGTGCGAGGCCTTTCCTTTGCTATCCCTTTTTGGGAGGACCTGCAGCCCCCAGATCAGTTCCCCTAAAGGAACAGGAAGAGGCGGAGCTGCGGATCCAGCTGCTGCCTCTGTGGGAGGGATTAAGCAAACAGAATATGGTACACAGTATATGGATATTACACTACACAGGGATTATGACTGTGATCAGTGCGCTAAACTAAATAATACAGTGCTGCAAAAATCAGAAAATATATGCTGTTTTAAATTAGTTAAAGTGATATGCTTATTTTAGAAGGTTGGAATACAAAAATGCAGTCCGTTTCAAATAAACAGAAGTGGTTTTTAACAAAGCAAATGATGTTAGCGACATGCTCCGGAACGTCCTGTGTCGTTTCGACGTTCCTCCTTCTGACCAAGATTCTATAGAATAATTTCCAGTGTTTTGTCTCATCTGTAAGAGTAGAAAGGAAGCCTGATGCTCACATGTTTTTCCTTCATAGGTCAATAGCAAAGCACAATTGCTGGTAGAAGATTCATCTCGGGCGGGTTACAGTCAAATGGAACCTTGTAAAATAAGCATATCACTTTAACTAATTTAAACAGCATATATTTTCTGGTTTTTGCGTGTCTGTGGGAGGGATGCCAGCCTCCAGGTGGGACCTGGGGATCCCCTGGAATTACAGCCCATCTCCAGATGACAGATATCGGTTTCCTTGGAGAAAATGGCTGCTTTGGAGGCTGGACTCGAGGGCCTTGAATGCCGCTGAGGTCCCTGGCTCTGTCCCCCAAAATCTCCAGGAATTTCCCTACCTGGACCTGGCAACCTTATGCCCCCATCCCCTGTCGGTGGCCGGTGGGGGGGGACCTGCCCCTCCCAGCTCCTCACCTGCTCCTTGCCTTGAACCTCCTTGCCAGATGGTGGCGACAGCTCCTTGCCTCTGTGCCCTCCGCAGCTCCCTGCTCTTTGCCCGGCTGGGCCTGCCTGACCACCGCCAAGACCAGGCCAGTGAGCCGCCTGCCTCCCTCCCTTGGGGTGAGAACGGGACGCTCCCCCCAGAGCCCCTCTCCTGCCACGGTCCGTCGATCCTGTGGAAAAGTTCCCCCCACTCTGCTAAGAGGTACGTCACTCTTGGGTTGAACCGCAAGCGGAGAGACCGTTTTGGAAAGCTAATATTTGGCGTCTGTCTTCCCAGCTTGTTTGCCTGTTTAATGTAACACAGACAGCTCTCACATACAAATAGGCCCCTCTCGGCTGCACCGGAGAGTCGCTGATCACGCACAGGACTCTCTGCTCTTTCCTCCTTCTCGCTGTGATGGTTTGAGAGGACAGGCTGGTTTCTGAAACTGTAGGCCAGGGGTGGACAAACTGCAGCTCGGGAGCCACATGCGGCTCTTTCACACATATTGTGCGGCTCCCGGCAGGGTGGCTGAGCAAGCGAAAAGGAGGCAGGCCTCCCCTCCCCGATCGGTCTTCCGTTCACCAGCCCGTGTTCTCTTTCCTGTGTAGGCTTGAGGGGGGGGGGGGAGAGAAAGAAAGCAACTTTAAATGTGTCCTCAACACACATACATACATCCCAGTCAGTCAGTTAAAGTTGATTTCTTTACACCTCTCCCTTCCCCCTCCCTCCCTCCCCATTTATTTGCTTTCTTCCAATCTCTCTTTCTCTCTCTCTCTCTCTCCCTCCCTCCCTCCCCCCATCTATTTTCTTCCTTTCAGCCTCTCTCTTTCTTTCCACCTTTCTTTCTCCCTCCCTTCCTCCCCCTTTATTTACTTTCTCTGTTTCTCTCTCTCTCTTTCCTTCCACCTCTTTCTTTCTTTCCACCTCTCTCTCTCTCTCTCTCAAGACAAATAAATATCATTGGACAAATAAATATCATTATCAGTATCGGTTTTTACCCCCTTTTGTTTTTTTATTTTCGGCAGTCTCGTTTAATGTTAATAAAAAGCAAATGTGCGTATTTTTTTCAATAAATACGTGTAGGTAATATCTGTTCATGCCTTGTGGCTCTCAAACATCTGACGGTTATCCTGTGTGGTTCTTACGTTAAGCAGGCTTGGCCACCCCCTGCCCTAGAGCACCCCTGACCAGTGTTTGTCCAGCCGCTGCTTGAAGACTGCCAGCGAGGGGGAGCGCACCACCTCCCGAGGCAGCCGATACCACTGTTGAACTACTCTTACTGTCAAAACGTTTCTCCTAAGACCCAGTCGGTACTTTCCCACCCTTCATTCGAACCCGCTACTTCCTGCAGTCCCCAGTGGTGCCACCCACTCTGCCTCCTTATTCTTCCTCCCCTCCCCCAGGTGCTTTGGATTGGAACACCGGATAAGGTCCCGCTCATCCCAACTATTCTCCTCCGCCCAGTCCGTTTATTAGCTCGACAAGCGGTCGACGCTATCTCTCTCTGTGTTTGTGTCAACATGATGTGTTCACTCTCAGATAAGATCTAGCGAATATTCTGTTATGCTTATTGGAAAGAGAATTATTAACGACAGCAACAAGATTGCTATCTGGTTTGGAGCGATTTACATATTGCCAACCTCCGTGCTGCCGGGGACGACGTTCCCTTTTCCGGCTTGACGGCTGGGGTGAGCACACAGCTTTCAGAGAGGGCTTCCCCGTCTCCCCGTCAAGGGGTGGCCTATTAAAGCCATCCCTTTGCACCCCTGCTTGGAATGTCGGGAGGAATTGCCCGGCAAAGAGAGAGAGAAGAAGAAGAGAGACGGATTGGATTTATACCCCACCCTTCACTCAAGAGTCTCAGAGCGGCTTACAATCTCCTTTCTTTTCCCCTCTCCACTACAGACACCCTGTGAGGCAGGTGGGGCTGAGAGAGCTCTTGAGAGAACAGCTCTGCGAGAACTTGTGATTGACCCAAGGTCACACCAGCTGCTGCATGTGGAGGAGTGAGGAATCAAATCCAGTTCTCCCAGATTAGAGCCCACGCTCCTAACCACTACACCAAACTGGCTGAAGTCTTGAGGAGCTGAACAGGTCACTTTAAACATGCAACCAGACACAAAATGTGCCATTCTGAAATTTAAGTCATTCAGTGGTTTGCATTATATTCATCGATGTAGGGAATGATTGATAACCCAGTGAATTGTGAAGTGTACCTTAGAAGCTCCTCTACAACCCCAGACCAGATCAAGCATCCCCTGCTACTGTCTAGACGAGCATTCACCAATATTTCAAAAGCTGGTGGAAATCATTCTAGAACATGGAGGCCCCTTGCCTGACTGGTCATGTGACATTGTCCCTGTGATGATACGGGTGGTCATGCCAGAAAACATCCAGTATGGCATTCTGAGCAGAAAAAGCTCAATTGGAGTCTAGAGCCAGTTTGGTGTAGTGGTTAGAAGTGCAGACTCTAATCTGGGAGAACCGAGCTTGATTCCCCACGCCTCCACGTGCAGCTGCTGGAGTGACCTTGGGTCAGTTACAAGTTCTCTCGGAGCTGTTCTCTCATGAGCAGTTCTCTCAGAGCTCTCTCAGCCCCACCTACCTCATAGGGTGTCTGTTGTGGGGAGGGGAAGGGGAAGGAGATTGTAAGCCGCTCTGAGACTCCTTTGAGTAGTGAAGGGCGGGGTATAAATCCAATCTCCTCCTCCTCCTCCTCTTCTTGACCAACAAGATTTTCAGGGCATAAGCTTTCGAGAGCCAGCATGGTGTAGCAGTTAAGAGTGGCAGACTGTAATCTGAAGAACCAGGTTTGATTCCCCACTTCTCCTCCACATGAGGCCTGCTGGGTGACCTTGGGCCAGTCACCGTTCTGTCAGACCTCTCTCAGCCCCACCTGCCTCACAAGGGGCCCATTGAGGGGAGAGGAAGGGAAGGTGATTCTAAGCTACTTTGAGACTCCTTTGGTATAAAACCCAAAGCCAGACGGGTGCCGTGGTTGGGAGCGTGGACTCTAATCTGGGAGAGCAGGGTTTGATTCCCCACTCCGCCACATGCAGCTGCCGGTGTGACCTTGGGTCAGTCGCAGGTCCTCTCAGAGCTGTTCTCTCAAGGGCAGTCCTGTCAGAGCTCTCTCAGCCCCACCTACCTCGCAGAGTGTCTGTTGTGGGGAGGGGAAGGGAAAGGAGTTTGTAAGCTGCTCTGAGACTCCTCTGGGTAGTGAAGGGCGGGGTATAAATCCAATCTCTTCTTCTTCTTCTTCTTTCAGAGTCAAAGATCCCTTTGTCAGATTCAAGTTGGAACGGAGATCTCTGAGTCCTTCTATCCTGGTCTGAGGGCGGGAGGGATGTTGTGAATCCTGAGTTCCTTTGTTGCAACGCCCCACCTTTGCACACACAATTCAGCACCGCTGTGCATGGCTGTCCAGGTGGCTCTGATTCTCCTTCTTACCCACAAGGCTGGGCCAGTGGAGCAAGGCGCAGTAGTCCAGGCAGAGCCACCGAAAGAACACCAAGCTACCTTGCCTGAGTAAGAAACTGGTTGAAGGCAAGACTGTTGAAGCCTCAGAGGAGCTGTCCAGGTGCTGACGGCTCTCCGAGGAGATGGGTTTTTTGTTTTTGTTCTTTAAATAATTTTTATTGTATCCCAATATTGTTATTACATTACAATTTAGTTCCAACTTTTTGATCCTTTCCCCCCCCTATTTTATCCCTCCCCCCCTAAGGTGGCCACCATCATGTTATTCAAATTACATTTTCAACCATGAGCACATTCTTTCCAACTTTTCAAGTATACCCCTGTTGGCTTCCCCTTTATAAACCCATTTAAAGTATACCGACCATTTCTTTTTTATCTCCTTCATTTTTACAGTCCATATCTTATCTTGCTTTAAACATTCCAATATGTCCGATTGTATATATTCATATAAATATTCGTTCCATTTTTCTAAAGTCCATTTTGAGTTCTCCTTCCAACCATATGCAATCACTGCATGCGCTGCTAATAACATTACTTTGAAAATATCCTGATTTTGTTTCTCAATTCTATGGTTTCCTAATACACCCATAAATAATAAATCTACATCTATATCCAGGTTGACTTTACATAGCACTGCTATTTTCCCCCGTATCTTTTCCCAAAAATCTATCACTTTTGGGCATTCCCACCATAAGTGAGAGTACCACCCTTCTTTAGAACTACAGTGCCAGCAATTAGGTTTCATCCCTTTTATCATATATGCCAGTTGTGCAGGGGTTCTGTACCACTTCCATATTATCTTTCTTTCAAGTTCTCTATACTTTTCTAGCTTAATTTTCTTCAAGTTCACCATTAACTTATTGACATCCTCAGTAGTAATTTGTTTTTCCTTATTCCATTTGTTTTTTAAGCTTCTACACATAAATTCCTTATCTTTCACCAATTCTAAATAAATCTTCCCTGCCAACCCTTTTTTAATTTCTTTCACATATAGTATTTGTGCCCTCCGAGGAGATGGTCTGCAGAGAAGATGTGGCTGCAGCTCCTGCAAGGTTGGAAACACAGCTGCAGCCTTCCCTGCTGAGTTGGTGGAGCACGGCCCGGCCCATGGTTCTTCCTTGTAAGTAGCACTATGGGATGGATAGCTCTGTACTGCCAAGCAATTGTCCCACCTTCTGGAAGGAGCCTCCATCCAAGCTCACCTCGTTAGGGATAAGAACATCAGAGAAGCCAATGTTGAATAAGGCCAATGGCCCCTCCAGTCCAACACTCTGGGTCACATACAGGGGCCAGAAATACCAGGTGCCATCAGGAGGTCCAGTAGTGGGGCCAGGACACTAGAAGCCCTCCCACTGTTGGCCCCCCCAAGCAGCAAGAATACGGAGCATCACCTGCCCCAGACCGAGAGTTCCTATCTATACCTTGTGGCTCATAGCCACTGATGGACTTCTGCTCCATATGCTTATCTAATTCCCTCTTGATGCTGTCCATCAATTCCTGTGGCAGTGAATTCCATGCGTTAATCACTCTCTGGGTGAAGAAGGACTTCCTTTTATCCATTCTAACCTGACTGCTCAGCAATTTATTGGAGTGCCCACGAGTTCTTGTCTTGTGAGGAAGGGAGAAAAGGACTTCTTTCTCAACCTGCTCTATCCCAGGCATAATCTTATAAACCTCGATCATGTCACCCCTCAGCCATCGTTTCTCCAAGCTAAAGAGCCCCAAGCGCTTTGACCTTTCTCCATATAAGGAAAGTGTTCCATGATTCTAGTTGCCTCATTAAGGATGATTACAAGGAGGGCCCTGATCCCAAAATGTGGCTATGGAACCAGTAGCTCTGGCTGCTAGGATTCATACAGGTCCATTGGCTGGTGAGTTTCTCATACAGGATGTTGACTCCTCTTAGTTTTGGCAATCTTTGATGGTGTTTTCTACTAGTGGAATTTGTATATTTGATACCCTGGAAAGCGGCTGCCAGTCTGAGTAGACAAGACTGACCTGGTTGGACCTGTTGGGTATTGAGATTCAGTAAAGGAGAGTGAGATTAATGGAGCCGACACATGTGTATTAGTTTAGGAAAACTCTACTAAGTAGTCAGGAAATGGGAACTGGGATAACAAAAGAAACAGACATTCTAGCCAGTTCTAAGCGAACCTACGTGTTGCTTCTCTAAGTACTTAAACTCAAGTGAGCAAACTTCCAGGAGAAGGACAAAGAGCCATCAACTGTAACCCAAAGCTCATCCTCAAATTACTGATTACCCAATCGGAGAATCCCAACACTAACTCATTATGCATTTTATCACCTGGCGGGAAAAACGTGCAGGGTTAACAATTGGATCTGTAAGTGGTCTAACTAGAAATTAGCATGCATAACAAATACGGCAATGCTTTCAAGAGACCCAGTTTGGTGTAGTGGTTAATAGCACAGACTCTAATGTGGGAGAACCAGGTTTGATTCCCCACACCTCCACATGCAGCTGCTGGTGCGACCTTGGGTCAGTCACAAGTTCTCTCGGAGCTGTTTTCTCAAGAGCAGCTCTCAAGAGAGCTCTCTCAGCCCTGCCTACTTCACAGGGTGTCTGTTGTGGGGAGGGGGAGGAGATTGTAAGCCGCTCTGAGACTCCTTTGGGTAGTGAAGGGTGGGGTATAAATCCAATCTCCTCCTCCTCCTCCTCTTCTTCCTCTTCTTCTTCTTCTTCATCATGACAGATGGGAAGAGAACTCTCAAATATCCCAACAGGACCAAGGGTCTGAGTCAGTGGAAGGCAGTTTCATGTTTTGTTGAGGGGCTGTGAGTCGGTGGAGGAGCCTCTGCTTGGCATGCAGAAGATCCCCAGTTCAATCCCCAACATCTCCGGTTGAAAAGGACCAGGCAGTGGATGATGTGAAAGACCCCTGCCTGAGACCCTGGAGAGCGGTTGTCAGTCCGAGCAGACAATACTGACCTTGATGGACCAGTGGCCCGATTCGATAGAAGGCAGCTTCATGTATCATGCGCGGGGGGGGGGGGTATCTAGTGGGATGCAGGAGGCCGAGTGACACCGTCTCCTCCTCAGGGGTGACCCTTTCAAGCCAAACTCTGGAGATTTGTGGGGCACGACAACTACATGAAACAGGCCCCGTAATGATGAGCCCCGTCCTTCGCGAGAACCTCTGGGTCAGGCTGCAAAGGCAATCTGGAACTGCATCCAACTGCCGATGCTTCAGGCGACCCCCCATCTGTGCATTGACTTTTAGAATCCTAATCTGTGCAGCGTTTCTTTCCTCTTCCTTGACTCATTTGTCACTTTGATCAAGCTCGGGAAGCCTGCCACCGAGGCTGAGAAGCCCACCCAACTGGCAAGGCGAGAATGAAATGAGCTACTGCGGAGCAGAAGGTCTCAGACATTTGCAGGCAATACTCCCGAAGCCATCGAGCCGACCTCGAAATCAGCCAGTCCCATTTATCTGGTAATCACGGAGAGCCTCCAAGTTTCAGTTCCAAGGTGGCAAGTTCTGGGAATTAATCCCGAGCCGTGAATAAATCATGTCGCACAGGTTAATGAAACCGGAGCAGGACCTGAGAGTGCAAAACATAATCAGCAATTGGGGCAGACTCTTCTATTCCAATCATAACAGGGCATTAAGAGATATTTAGTGCTTTTGGAGGCCAAACAGACATTTCCGAGCTCATCTCAATTTGGAATAAGATGAGCGGATTCTGAATTTACCCGAACTGGATATTCATGAACGATGCCGGGCTTATTGTCTGACTGATGTTCCATCTGGCGTGCAGAACCGATGCCACGCTCATTTCAGGGAATGCATCAGAAGAGCCCTGCTGGATCAGTCCGAAAGTTCATTTAGGCCCTGTTCACACAGAGGATTTGCCACGCTAAAGGGATGAATGTCAGGCGGATTTTCGGGGTGCGATCACACCACAACATCTGGGAAGCGTAGCGCACCCGTGGCCAACCCATGGTGTCCCGCCAAAGTGCCAGGTCCCCGCTTGCATTTACTGCTCTGAACTGGAACATTTAGCCCCTCAAATGTCCCTTTGCCATCTCCAGTGTACTCATGAGACATTGACTTCCATTCGTTTATTTATTTCATTTATACCCTGTTTTTCCCCCAGCGGGGACCCAAAGTGGTTTACCTCTCCTCCATTTTATCCTCACAACAACCCTGTGAGGTAGGTGAGGCAGAGAGTGTGTGACTGGCCCAAGGCCACCCAGCGGGCTACCTGGGTACAGAGGGTGGATCTGAACCAGATTTCTGGTCTTGCCTCCAACGCTCCCTCTAAGCTGTGGAGTCCTGTGAGCAAAAATCCTACTTTGTGAGCTACCGGCATCAAAGTTGGGAGTGAGGGATTTGGCTACTGCATAACTTAGGCCCCTGTCACATGGGCAGGAAAATGCGGGGGGGAAGCGTGGCTGTTTACCCCGGGGCAAACTAACGCGTGGTTAAGCAATCAGACCTCCCGTGGAGGTCCTGTGGAGGTACCGTGGAGGTTCCGTGGGTAGGGAGAGGTGCCGATCACAGGACAAGCCTGCACGCAACGAAGAAGCGTGCGGTGCGGCAAACTGGTTTTCTTTTTTTGTACATGACAAATGCGCATGCTCCGTTGGGTGCGTGTGCGCATCCACAGAGACTTGGGGGGGGAACCTTTTTTGCAAGGGGACATGGGCGGGCGCCGGATGCCACCGGAAACGCGATCAGACGCCCGCCCTTGCCCCGCGGTTTCCGGAAACTAGTACCTCCGAGGTACTAGTTTTTTGCTGCGCGTTTTCGGCAGGAAGCCTCAGTTGTGCCACGGGAGTGCTACACTTCCCAGATGTGCCAGTGAGATTGCGCCTGGAAAATCCGCCTGTCTTCCGTCTCTCTTGCGTGGCTAATGTTCCGTGTGACCGCAGCCTTAGTTTGCCCTGGAGCCAGGGCCGGCCCCAGGCTTTTTTGCACACTAGGCGAGGCTACCTTCTGGTGCCCCCCCCTGCACCCACCAATTTTCAAACATAAATGCATTTAGGAAGAATGAAAAACACAACATTTGAAATTGCTATTTTTAAAATCGTGAAAACAAGTAATACAATCTCTGATTTTCTCTCTCAAACAGAAAAACCACAAAGCATGCTGCAGGGCAGGGAAGAGAAAGAGGCGCTCCAGGCTGGGTGTGGCTGGGCAGTGGTGGCAGGGGCCTCGCTGTGCCCCTGGGAGATCGGGCAACCAGAAAGGAAGTAGGGAGGGTGGTCAGGGGGTGGGTCCAGCATGCTGCGGGCCAGGGGAGAGAAAAAGGCAGCGGTGGGGGTCAGTGCGACGCAGGGCTTTTGGCAAGGGCGGGGGGGGACCGCAGTCCTAGGCAAATGCCTAGTTTGCCTAGTGGGTGGGCCGGCCCTGCTTGGAGCCCTCCTTTCTGAGCTAAGACACCCCAAAAAGTGTGAGCCGGAGGCTAAAACACTGTGAGCTAGCTCACACTAACTCAGCTTAGAGGGAACACTGCTTGCCTCCCTTTGGGCTCCTTCCCAACCACTCAACAGGCCCAACGGGACTGAGCCTTTTTTGTCTTCGAAGGGCCTTTGTGGAACCAGATATTTTCAGCGCCTCCTCCCTGTTCCAGTATTCTGGAGCGGGTCTGTTGTGGTGGCCTCGCTCCGTGCAATCACCAGCCATTCTCCAAACGCGTTTTCGGCGTCTGGCTTGATTCAATTCCACTTTATTGTAAACACTGAGGAAGATTACGCCCAATGACACAAACACCGTTTTGGTCTCCAGCGTTGCTTTCCACAATTACTGTGCGTGAATGTCCTCCCCCCTCCCCCCCCCCGGCTTCTCCAGTTAGCTGTTGGGCTGTTGAAATAAAGCTGTAGGCAAGACCTGGGATAAATCTCACAAACACACACGTACGCACGCACGCACGCACACCCCGTCCCTTTGTTTGGGAATGGGCAATACAAAAGGGGAGACGGATTGGATCGCCCGCTCTGCTACTTGGCACTGCGGTTCCTTGGCTGGAGACCCATTTAAATTATGGCTCCTGCATTCCAACAGACTGCCGACTGTAAATTTTACAGAAAATAGTAAAAGTGATAAATAAACATGTTTCCTTTGTTGGGGGAATGAATGTTATTGCTCCTCGGATTTATACCCCTCATCTCCCCATACATTTTATTGCTTTTATGGAAGCAAGAGTGAAGGGCTCTCTGGATTACGTTGTTAACACAAAACCACCCCCACCCTCGTCTCATTGAAACAGTGGTGAGATCCAGATCTGGAAATCGTGTTTTTTTTTTAAGGGGAAGGGGGTAATACCTCCCTCTCTGCTAATTAGAATGGCCTTGCCTCTAGAACTGAGGCTGTTTATTTGTTGTGGCAGCAGGGGTCATTTCTTAGAAAAAGAGGGGCAGGAGCTCATTAGCATAACTCATTAGCATAACTTATTTGCATATGCCACACCCCCTGACATCACCAGAAGCTTGTCAGAAGGCAACACCCACCACTCAGGCTCCACTGGACTGTTGTGGATTGCTAGCTATTTGGGGGGGGGGGGAACGTGCAGATCTGCCCTCGCAGAGGAGGGAGAGCTTGTACCTGAATAAAACTTGGTCTTAATGGTGCCACTGGACTGTTCTGGGCCGGGGGGCCTCTGCAGCTTACCTGGCTGCTTCTTGCTATGACTGAGGGCTGCTGGGAGCAGGGGGTGGGGCATGTTGCATGTGCCCGCCCCCTGGGCTCTTTACTGCCGGAGCTCCGCTCCTGTGCACTCCTGCAGGAAATGACCCCTGCATGACAGTATTATCTTCCCTGGAGTTTGGGCATTTTAGAAGAAGAAGAAGAGATTGGATTTATACCCCGCCCTTCACTACCCAAAGGAGTCTCAGAGCGGCTTACAAACTCCTTTCCCTTCCCCTCCCCACAACAGACACCCTGTGAGGTAAGTGGGGCTGAGAGAGCTCTGACAGGAACTGCTCTTTTTCGTGAGCAGCTCTGACAGAACTACGGCTTGCCCAAGGTCATCCAGCAGGTGCAAGTGGAGGAGTGGGGAATCAAACCTGGTTCTCCCAGATTAGAGTCCGTGCACTTAACCATGACACCACACTGGCTGAGAATCCCAGACAGTCTTTTCAAAAGGGGGTCTGTGTGATTTGGTGAGTGGAGTGCCTGCTTTGCGTGGCAAGGCCCGGGGCTCAATCCCCAGCTAGCCTGAAAGGCTGAGGAACTGCCGCTCATACAGTTCTGCCATGGAGCACAGCCTCCCAGGCCAGGATTGGTCCCAGGGGCAGGTTTCTGCTTGACTGGGAGCCATGCTGGCTATTCTGAGGGTGATCGTAACCAGCACGTCAGGATGGCTCTCTTCCTTTGCACTTCGGCTCCTTGGAGAAGATTGCAGGTCGTGAGAGAGGGAGGGCAGGAAGAGATGCGCCAGGGCTCGGCTCTTGTGGTCCTGTCTCACAAGTCCAGGGCAAGGCCACATGTCACTTTGGGGTCAGGAAGGAATTTTCCTCCAGGCCAGATTGGCTCAGGGATCCTGAAGCTTTTTTGTCTTCCTTTGGGCGTAGAGTGGGGGGGGGTCTGTCACGGCTCAGGTGGGGTGTCACCTGACGCTGCCACCAGTGTTCCCTCTAAGCTGAGTTAGTGTGAGCTAGCTCACAATTTTTTAGCCTCCGGCTCACAGATTTTTGTCTTAGCTCAGGAAGGATGGCTCCAGAGCACACTAATTTATGCAGTAGCCAAATCGCTCGCTCGCAACTTTCATGCCAGTAGCTCACAAAGGGGAATTTTTGTTCACAAGACCCCACAGCTTAGAGGGAGCATTGGCTGCCACCACTCTGGATTTAGGTTCCCTTGAGAAGGCCCAGAGAACCCTCCCAAGACCTTTAGACCTCCCTTTTGGCAGAATAACAGGGAAGAGGACCAGGCAAAGTGAAACAAAGAAAAGGTTTATTTTATAGGAGGTCAAACAACAAGGTGCAGAATAATAACAGTAAGTGGGTGAAAAGAAATCAAATCCCCCAACGCGTCTAAATATATACTGTCCCTATCTCACTATTCCAAGTGGCACTAGACTACTCACCCTTTCGTCAGGATGAGGTTTTTTTCCTGCAGCAGCCTTCCTTCCGGCTCTGGAAGAAAGAACGTCTTCTGCTCTGGCACCAGCCCTTTTGTTCCCCAGTCCTCTTCTTCCCTATTGGTCAATTTTGGCTCCAAAACCTCCCAGGGGCTTCTGGGAGTTGTAGGCCCAGCCTCACCTACTGCTAGCCGGGCTCCCTGGGCTTAGTAGGCCTCTGGGGGCACAGCCCAGACCATGACAGGGTCACTGGGGGAGTGGAGGGGAGGTAGTTGTGAATTTTCTGTGTTGTGCACGGGGTTGGACTAGATGACCATTGAGGTCCCGTTTCTATGTTTCCTTCGCTTGAGCTTGGCCCCTTCGCAGTACTGGGACTCTGCCCTTCCTTGCCCATTCCTTGGCTTGCTCCCGACCAGGAGTTCTGATACATGAACACCCCATGCCTGTGTCAAATGTTCCAAAGAACTGCCTGCTCAGTATTCGAGAGTTCTCTGTGGGACACATGCAAAATGTGCATTCCCATATGCAAGCCGCCCACCCCCTTCCTGTCAATCTCCCCTCCCCAAGACAAAACCCTTACTTTTTTGGGAGGAGGCATAAGCTGTTGTGGGGAAGCCTCTTTCTGATTTCTCCCAAACTCTTTCCAACACGGTGTTGCCAAGAGTGGCAGGCAGGGGGGTAACACGGCAGAAGAGGCGGATGCTTTCTTGGCTGATGTCTTCTTGAAATGGGGGGGGCTGTTTGCATGGGAGAGCAAACTAGCTCCTAAAAGGGGCTCACACCCCAATCTGAAGAAGAAGGAGGAGGAGAAGGAGAAAGAGAAGAAGAAGAGGAGGAGGAGGAGGAAGAGACTGGATTTATACCCTGCCCATCATTTGGAGTCTCAGAGCGGCTTACAAACTCCTTTTCCTCCCCCTCCCCACAACAGACACCCTGTGAGGTAGGTAAGGCTGAGAGAGCTCTTCACAGAAACTGCTCTTTTTCAAGAACAGCTCTTATCAGAACTACGACTTGCCCAAGGTCATCCAGCAGGTGCAAGTGAAGGAATGGGGAATCAAACCCGGTTCTCCCAGATTAGAGTCCACACACTTCACCACTACACCAAACTGGCTCTCAAGAAGGAGGAGGAGGAGATTGGATTTATACCCTGAGCGGCTTACAATCTCCTTTCCCTTCCCCTCCCCACAACAGACACCCTGTGAGGTCGGTGGGGCTGAGAGCTTGGACAGAAACGGCTCTTTTTCTGACAGGACTATGGCTTGCCCAAGGTCATCCAGCCAGGTGCAAGTGGAGGAGTGGGGAATCAAACCCGGTTCTCCCAGATTAGAGTCCGTGCGCTTCACCACGACACCACACTGGCTGGCAGATATTGTGGAATATGCGCGAGTTCCTGCTTTTCTAGGGTATCCAGCCAGAGCCTTTGCGAGCTAAACGTTTTGCCAAACGGCGAGAAGTGTTCCATTGACCCTTTCTGCTTCAGTGGCGAGTGAAGAACAGGGCCGCATGCGGCAAGCACAGAAGTGTTTGTCTGTGGTGCAAAGGCTGCCCTTCGGCAGTGGCTGGGCTTGGAGGGTGACCTTCCGATCCCCCATTTTCCTGCCCGAAATGTCGGAGGGGGTGTCATTTTGACCTTCGGGCGCCCAAGCTTTAAGAGCGAAAGAAAACAAGCCACTCCGAACCATTTCCTTCCATCTCCAGAAACACTCGCCCACTAAAAGTATTTTTAAATGTTGCAGGGAGATACGGGGAGAGTTTGAATTTGGAGATAGCGGTTGCTATGGCAACTGCTCGGCAACCGACTTGGCCTGATTTCACTGGTGACTCCCGGGGAGGGGAAGGTTCCAGAAAACAACAGAAACTTAATTTATTTATTATTTAATAAATAAATAAGCTTTGTGAAAAATATATAAGCCTAAATAAAGATGTCTAAAAACACAAGAGGAGTGAGTGAGAGGGAGACGGACAGAGAAAACCCCGGAGTAAGATGTGCATCCTAGAAAGTAGATCTTGGCTCTTGAGCTGCTTGGCTCTTGAATTATGCAGCTTCCCACCAAGGAATACTGTTGCAAAGCCCGTTAGAAAATCTGCTTGGGACCTTGGGCTGACCTTAGCGTGAAGCGGTGGGGAGTCGTAGCGTTGGGCGGCACGTGCCAGCGGAAGTGCCCTTTCCCTCTGTCCTGGTTCTGCCATTGCGAATCATTTAAAAAAATACGCTCTGGAGCATCAAGGCTACTTCTTTGCCTCGGTCTATGGTCCGAGGCCACCGACAGAGCGTTTCTCTAGACCCAGACCAGGAGAACACAGGCTGCGGTTGGCAGTTGGGCCAGAAGCAACAGTAGAAGCCCAAAGTGGTTTTTTTAATTTTAAATGCTGAGACGCTTCGCATTTATCTTATGCAAAATTAAGTTTGTAGACCCCAAGAGAAACTTGAGGAAATGACTCTGTGTGTGTCTCAGAGAAGAAGGAGAAGGAGGAGGAGAAGGAGAAGGAAAAGGAGGAGGAGGAGGAGGAAGAGGAGGAGAAGGAGAAGAAGGAGGAGGAGGAGGAAGAGGAGGAGGAGGAAAAGGAGGAGGAGGAGGAGAAGAAGAAGGAGAAGAGATTGGATTTATATATTTAGCACAGAGATAAAGCGAAGGGGAAAGATTCACCTGCTCCATTTCTGTTTTAATGTTAGCAGAAGAGGAGCAGTCAGGAGGGGGGAAAGGCTGGATGTGGCCCAGAGAATCTGCCAGCTGTTTCTCACCAACATCTGCCTTAGAATCATAGAATTGGATGAATATCCAGCCCTTCACTTGGAGTCTCAGAGTGGCTTACAAACTCCTTTCCCTTCCCCTCCCCACAAACAGACACCCTGCAAGGTAGGCATGGCTGGGAGAACTCTTTCCAGAACTGTCCTTGAGAGAACAGCTCTGACAGAACTAGGGCTTGCCCAAGGTCATCCAGCAGCTGCAAGTGGAGGAGTGGGGAATCAAACCCGGTTCTCCCAGAATAGAAGATTAACACAGTCATCAATTGCCAAACGTTGCCATCATTTTAAACATCTGGGGGTTATTTCGTGGGTGAGAAGAGGACTTGGTGACCACAAAATGCTTCATTTCTAAACTGACAGTCGCCTCTGCAAAAGCCTGTCAGACAGACGCGATCAAGGGCTAGGGAAAGCTGTACCCAAACCCGGGGTGGTCCTTCCCAAACCTCAGGCTGGAGGGGATATTCAGAAGTTCCTGTCCCGGGGTTGGCAGCTTGAACTGGAGGCTCAGGTACCTCAAGGCCTTGCTTTCTCAGCCAGTTCGGAACAAAACGCCAAGCACCGAACATTCATTCCAGGGCTAGCCAGTCCAGAGGCTTCGTACCGCATCCTGTTGCCAGGGTGAGGATGCTGTAAGTCCCATCCTGTTCTCTAGTATCTGCAAAGAGGGTGAGGGCAGGTCAGTATCCACAGTCAGGAAATGAGGTTCCTCCCTGCTGCCTCCAGTCATGAGGTTCCTGGTTCCAGCTGTTGGCAGAGGAAGTGGAGCACAGAGAAGAAGGAGGAGGAGGAGGAGGAGTTTGGATTTATACCCCGCCCTTCACTCGGAGCCTCAGAGCGGCTTACAAACTCCTTTCCCTTCCCCTCCCCCACAACAGACACCTGGGAGAGAGGCGGGGCTGAGAGAGCTCTGACGGAAACTGCTCTTCTTCAAGAACAGCTCTTGACAGAACTATGGCTTGCCCAAGGTCACCCAGCAGCTGCATGTGGAGGAGTGGGGAATCAAACCCGGTTCTCCCAGATTAGAGTCCGCCCTTAACCACGACACCAAACTGGCTGTGACAAACTGCTATAGGCCCCGGGTCACACGGGCCACATAACGCGGGGGGGGGGGGGGCGGGGCTGTTCACCCCGGAGCAAAATAAAACGCAGTAGCCCAATCAGACGGTCCCCCGAGTCTTCGCACTTAGGCTGTTAGCTGGCGATCACACGGCGGTGCTGGAGCGTGACAAAGAAGCGGCATGGCAAGTGTTTTGCGTTTGTGCGCATGCGCAGTTCCACGGAGCAGCACTGCTTTCAGTTATGTGTTTGTGCGCATGCGCTTACGAAAAATGTCTGGTTTGTGAGGGGACGTGGATGGGCACCGGATGCCACGGGATACTAGAGCTCCCACGATCAGACGCCCGCCCCTGCCCCGCATTTTCCAGATACTAGTGCACTTTCCGAGGTACTTTTTTACTGCGCATCCTCGGCGGGACGCCACGAGTTGGCCACGGTTGGCTAAGCTTCCCAGATGCTGCGGTGTGATCGCACCCTGAAAATCCACCTGACATTCGTGCCTTTAGCGCGGCAAATCCCCCGTGTGACCGGGGCCATAGTAGCAAACTGCTATAGAACGAAGAGAACCAAACGGCTATAGAACATACAGAGAGGAAGCCTAAACTAACCAGTCTAACTGCTGTGAGAGGAACAAAGAGCCACAGGAAGCTCTGCAGGAGCAGGAAGTTTCCAGAAGAGGCAATCAGGAGACAGCAAGGACACAATTTGAAGAAGTGGGAAGTCCCTAGTCTCGCTATGCTAACTACAAGGCCTTCAGCTGTCCCCCTGTAGTATGATCTTCAGATCTTCCTCATAAGGTGGCACCACAGGCCTTGCAGATTCCAACACCAGCCAGCAATTCCCAGGTGTAATTCCCTCTGGAGCCCCTTAGCCCAGATTTCAGTGGGCATTCCCCAAGAGCTCCTCTTTCCGATGACGTTTACCTTGCTCTGTGACAGGAGACATGCGTGCAACGCTGAGCTGCAAAAGCAATTCTCCTTTCCTTTCATTTGTTAGCTTCATTGACCAGGGGTCTTAAGCCAAACGTACAAACAGCTACTGTAAAACGCATTACTTATAATTACAAGATAATTTAGACCAAACACTTTAACAATAAAAAAACCCAACAACCAATGCTCCCTCTAAGCCGTGGAGTCTTGTGAGCACAAATTCTCCTTGTCTGAGCTACCAGCATTAAAGTTGTGAGCCAGCGATTGGCTCCTGCATAAATCAGTTTGCCCTGGAGCCATCCCTTCCTGAGCTAAGATAAAAATGTGTGAGCCGGAGGCTAAAAAAATGAGCGCTAGCTCACACTCACTCAGCTTAGAGGGAACACTGCGAATAACGATACTCATAAACAATATTCATAGACAACATTTTATAAAGTTCCGATATTCCCTGATATTATGGAAACAGGTTTTAAAGTTTTAAAAATTTGTGTATGTAAAACTACCTACAGCATTTCTAAACCGCTTTAAAAGTAGCACTGTCGATAGATATTTTGCCACCCAGCGAGTTGTTTTCAGAGTCCTCGTCTGCTAGCAATAAAGTTATCGCCCAAGTCTCCATAGGGAGTAGTGGCGCAGGCAGTAAATGCAGCCTGCATTTCTATCTGGCCGAACAGCTTCGGCTGTTCGAGCCCCACCGTGGCCGGGGTGAGCTCCCAGCCTATGTCCCAGCTCCCGCCCACCCAGCGGTTGGAAAGCCCATTAAAGGGCAAGCAGACAAATGGGTACCTGCTCTTAGAGCGGGGGGGGGACCCGTCCTTCGTGGCGTGGTGTGGCGGCAGCGTGAGTGGTGGAGCGGCGGCAACGGCGGAGAACATGGCGGCGGTTGGCGAGTTGAGCGAGCGGAGGCTGGGCCAGCAAGCGCGGAGGCAGGGCAACGCAGCAGGCTGGAGCCAATTGGACAGAGGCCAGCAGCGAGCATGCACTGACGTGCGCTTGGCCCAGGCCCAGGAGGAGTCGCTACAACCGAAGGAAGACCTGCGCCAGGAAGACGACGTCGCCGGATGGGGAAAAAAGATCTCCCGCAGAAAGACAACGAAGACTCCGCTATAGGGTGCCTGTTAGGTTAGTCACTTCCCCATGGTATGTGTGTGGCCTTAGGTAAGGAATTGTATCAATTGTATAATGTAAACCAATCAGAGCCCTTAGGGGGTGAGCGGTATATAAATCGAAGGAAATAAATAAATAAATAGGAAGGTGATGTCTATGTAAAATAGGAGTAATCCAACAGGATCTAGGGCCAATCCAGTGGTGGCAAAATAACATAAGATGATCTGAGGTCTCTATTGCACCTGATCCACAATCACACAGTCTACTTGAAGACTGGTGTTTTTTTTAGCAAAACGGCCTCTTAGTTCTGCAGTTAGGAACAACATTCAACCTAGCCAGCGCGAAGACATAAAAGGCAATTCTACGGCCTCTCAGCCAGAGACAGCCGAACTTTGCAGAGCGGGTGGGACTTCCCTGCCAGTAGCCGTTGGCCAGACTGGCTTTCGCACAGCTCAGCAGATATTCAAGGAGGATTTCTCCAATTAAGAAAGCATCCATCATCCAAATGTGCTTGTCCTTGCATTTCCTTCAGGGCAAGACCAAAGGGAGGAACGAGAAATGTTCACGTCGCTCCAGTGTTCGGAAGGCTTCGTTTATTAAACGCTTACAAAGGCGAATAAACAGGAGCAATACAATCACGCGCAAGGATGGGTTTTAAACGTGTTTTAAAATGGGTATGCCCAGAACAATGCCCAACACCCGTCAGCCGATGGTACTGTGGGAAGTGCATAAGGAGGGTCTGACGTCTGCCACGGAACCCGCCGAGTCGATTCTCACAATCCTCTTCGTTTTGCAATGAAAAGATCCAGACTCCAAATGATGGACCTCGCACATCACTTCTCATCAGGGGTCATTTCGTAGAAAAAGAGGTGCAGGAGCTCATTAGTATAACTCATTAGCATACCTTATTTGCATATGCCACACCCCCTGAAATCACCGGAAGTGTGTCAGAAGGCAACACCCATCACTCAGGCTCCACTGGACTGGTTTGGATTGCTAGCTATTGGGGGGGGGGAACACACAGATCTGCCCTCACAGAGGAGGGAGAGCTTGTACCTGAAGGTAGGCGGTGGGGGGGCTCTGCAACCTACCTGGCTGCTTCTTGCTCCTCATGGCCTGACTGAGGGCTGCTGGGAGCAGGGGGCGGGGCTTGTTGCATGTGCCCGCCCCCGGGCTCCTTACTGCCGGAGCTCCGTTCCTGTGCGTTTCCGCAGGAAATGACCTCTGCTTCTCACAGTGGGGAGTCCCATGAGGGCAATCCCAGAAGTGTAAAGGGAGGAGTGTTTGTGTGGGCCACCCTGCTTTCTGAGATACATTGGGAGTGGGGAGAGCATGAAATGAAAATATTTGGATAACCAGCTTCCAGTTTATGCAGGGTTTTCGAACTCACTGTCAGCACCTGGCATGCACATTAAGGTAAAGGTTTCCCTTGCTCGAAAGCCAGTCGAATCTGACTCTAGGGGGCGGTGCTCATCTCCGTTTCCAAGCCGAGGAGCCAGCGCTGTCCGAGGACTTCTCCGTGGTCATGTGGCCGGCATGACTAAACACCGAGGCACACGGAATGCTGTTACTTCCCCACCGAAGCGGTCCCTATTTATCTACTTGCAATTTCTTGCTTTCAAACTGCTAGGTTGGCAGGAGCTGGGGCCAGAGGCGGGAGCTCACTCCATCACGCGGCACCTGGGTCTCAAACTGCTGAACTACTGACCTTCCAGGCTGCAGCTCAGTGTCTTAACTTAACCTTTGAGCCACCGTTGCCTCATGTACATGATATACATACATATATACATATGTTGCTGTTCAGTCGCACAGTCGAGTCCGGCTCTTTGTGACCCCATGGACCAGATCCCGCCAGGCCCTCCTGTCTTCCGCCGTCCTCTGAAGTTGGCTCAATTTCATGTTCGTTGCCTCTATGACACTGTCTAACCATCTCATCCTTTGCCATCCCCGTCTTCTTTGACCTTCAATCCTTCCCAGCATCAGGGTCTTCTTCTCCAGGGAGTGCTCCCTTCTCATTGGGTGGCCAAAGTATTTGAGCTTCAGTTTTATTATCTGGCCTTCCAGGGAACAGTCAGGGTTGATTTCTTTTAGGATTGACTGATCTGATCTCCTGGCAGTCCAAGGGACACTCATATATATATGTACATATACATATATATTTACATTATATACCTACACATACAATCTTTTTTAAAAAGTTTGTATCATGCGTTGAATGACCTGTGAATAGGAAGCAACGGTGCTCTTTCTCTGACCAGTGTTCAGAGGTGGGACTCTCAAGCTCTGGGTTCAGCCCTTTAGTGACAAACCAGAATGGTGGAAGGAGGGCCTTTAAAATGAGCCCGCATTGCGGGGAGGGCGGGGTATAAATTGAATAAAATAAATAAATAAATAAAATGTCAAAGTCAGCCAGGAAATTCAGGATAGATAGGGAGGAAACTGGGTCAACACATACACCTAGATTGGTCGTCACCCTGCCTCAGGAGCAGCCTAGACTACAGTACCCACGAGGCAGTGCGACTGAGTGAATCATCTCTCTCTCTCTCACACACACACACACACACACACACACACACGAGAAAGCATTCAAGGTCTAGAGCAGGATGGATCCGGCTCTCCTGCTTAATCCCCCAGCTCCCTCCATCTGCACCCCACCACCTCAGTCTGCCTCTTCAGCGCAGACCTAGCTCTCTACTAGTACCATATTCCATCCGAGCCATGGTCCCAATCCTTTGGTTGTCACCTCTTTGCTTGCTTCTGACACAGAAAGGCCACATCCACCCCACCTCAATGTCATCGTTGCCAATCTCCAGCCCTGGGGCCATCATATTCTCTCTCTCTCTCTCTCTCTCTCTCTCTCTCTCTCTCTCTCTCTCTGTCTCTCTCCTCCCCCCCCTCTCCCTCTCGCTGTCGCGTCTCCTTCCCCCCCTCCCCCTAATGCTGGGGCTGTTCAGCTTCACTAATTTAATGACAGTACTGGATAATATGGCCCTATAAATCTGCTGGATATACATTTCGTGATCTTAATGAAATTACTTCAGATAAAAGATTGGCTAAATATGCTTCCAAGTGTGGTTTTTGGAACGCCGCACCAAATAACGTACGGGAAGCAAACAGATAATTTGCCGGCTGCTCTTGCCGAGAGCCAGCCGATGGCGTCTCCGACCGCCGCCTCCTCTGCTCTCCTCCAAGAGCCTCTCTGCACCCGGCCCTTTGCCCCCTGGGCCTGCTAAGCAGCCTGCCTGGGCGCAGGCCAGTCGACAACGAGACGGGGTAATGCACAGCGGTGGATGACTGGCACAGGCGCCCTCCTCCTTCACACGCGCCACGTCTGTGATTGATGCGGTTCCTCTCTGCATTATCCTGCAATGGCCACTAGCTACATGGCTGGAAAACCTTATCGGTTCTCCTGGGGGGGGGCGTTTTTGGCAAAACTGCAGGGGGTTGGCTTCCACCCAGCCGCTGCAAAGCCCCCGGAGAGGATGTGGGCAACAGAACAGCTTGAACAGGGTTTGCTCGGAAATACAGTCTGAGCAAATTCATGGAGGAGGATTTCCCACCACACGAGAGCTTAATAGGCCCTCCACGTCTGGAATCGGTGTGTGCCAGATGCTAAAAGGGAAACTGGGGTGGTGGCGGCTCAGTCCTGTAGGAGGGCCGTTGCCTTTCCCCTTCTTTCCTGGAAACACCAGGCCGGCAGCCATTGCAAACGAGATGCGGGGATCTTCATTCATTTAAGGCATTTCCATGCCACTTTTCTCCTGAGGGACCTGAATTGGCTCACAAATTCAAGTTTGAGATAGAGGTTCTTTCTGTGCTCTACTTTGTAACATGTGTAGAATTTCTACAAGTGTTCAGAGGGTTACTGCTCTTAATGGGCACAACCAAACCCACCTCAGAGATGTATGTGAAGTACTAGCTAGGGGTGGAGTCTCAGATGATAGGGACACCCAAAGGAGGAGGAGGAAGAAGAAGGAGAGGAGGGGGAGGAGGAGAAGGACCAGTTCCTCTGGAGGGCCAGCAACAGGGCAGAGAGGCCGAGGCCTCCCCCTGATAAGAACCTCAGAAGAGCCCTGCTGGGTCAGACCAGGGAGGGTCCATCCAGTCCAGCCTCCCGTCTCACACAGGGGCCAGCCAGTTCCTCTGGAGGGCCAACAGCAGGGCAGAGAAGCTGAGGTCTTCCCCTGAGAAGAACCTCAGAAGAGCCCTGCTGGATCAGACCAGTGAAGGTCCATCCAGTCCAGCATCCCATCTCACCCAGTGGCCAGCCAGTTCCTCTGGAGGGCCAACAACAGGGCAGAGAGGCCGAGGCCTTCCCCTGATAAGAGCATCAGAAGAGCCCTGCTGGGTCAGACCAGGGAGGGTCCATCTAGTCCAGCCTCCCGTCTCACACAGTGGCCAGCCAGTCCCTCTGGATGGACAACAACAGGGCTCCTGACTCCAGGATTCGGAGGATTACTGCCTCTCAGTGTGGAGGTTCCCCTCAGTCGCCATGGCTAGTAGTCACTGGTAGACCTACCCTGCATGAATTTGTCTAATTCCCCTTTTAAATCCCTCTATGCCTGTGGCCTTCACTACACCCTCTGGCAGCAGATTCCACATTTTGATCTCTGTGTAAAGTAGTATTTCTTTTTGTCTGTCCTCCTGACATCTGGATAGGTTGGTGGGATTCCGGGAAGGCGAGGAGTGGGTGGCAGAACAGAGAGGCCATGGCTATTGCAAGCAAACACCTGGGAGAGCTCTAGCAAATTTGGACCGGGGGGGGGGGGGAGAAGAAAAAATCCATTTGGAATTGGCATCATTCCCCTCCCTCCCCCCGCAGTGTAGAATCCTATGACTATAAGGCAGCAAAAATGTGATTTATTTCTTCTCCCACCTCAACCCCCCAGCTCCTGGTTGGAAGCAGCCCCTGAGTAAGCGATTTCCCTACCCCGGTGTCCAGCACAGACGTCCAAAGCCCCTTATGTTTCTCCCTTAATAGCTCTCAAAATTACATTCCGCCACCTCGCTAATATTTCACCAGGCGTTTCTATTATGAACTCCCTTTTCTCCATAAATACTGAATAAAGGCGGGAGGAAAAGGTCACAGCCGGGATTCCCAAACCACAGGCCTGGGGGAGCCGCCCAACCGCAGAAGAAGAGATGGGGTGGCCGGGGCCTCATTGGGCATTCAGCACCACGGACAGAGCACGAGGGATGGGGGAAATAAAGGGACAGGAAAATGGAAAGATAAAAGGAGGTGGAAGGAGGAGGAGGAGGAGGAGGAAATTGAATTTACACCCCACCCTTCACTCGGCGTCTCAGAGCACCTTACAATCTCCTTTCCCTTCCCCTCCCCAGAACAGACACCCTGTGATGGAGGTGGGGCTGAGAGAGCTCTGAGAGAAACTGCTCTTTTTCAAGGACACCTCTGAAAGAACTGTGGCTTGCCCGAGGTCATCCAGCAGGTGCAAGTGGAGGAGGAGTGGGGGATCAAACCCGGCTCTCCCAGATTAGAGTCTGCGCACTTAACCACGACACCAAACTGGTCCCTTCTGCTCAGTGGAGGATGCCTTCCCTTCCTACAGGGGTGGATTGGGACTTTAAAATAGGCTTGGTGCCAATGGAGGCCAGGGGAGGGAAAGGACCATGGCTCAGTGGCAGAGCCTCTGCTTGGCATGCAGAAGGTCCCAGGTTCAGTCCCCAGAGGCATCTCCAACTTAAAAGGACCAGGCAGGAGGTGATGGGAAATACTTCAGCCTGAGATCCTGGACAGCTGTAAAGAGGGGCCGTGCTCAGTGGCAGAGCCTCTGCTTGGCATGCAGAAGGTCCCAGGTTCAGTCCCCAGAGGCATCTCCAACTTAAAAGGATCAGACCTCCCACCTGAGATCCTGGAGAGCCAGGGCCAGTCTGAGCAGACTGGACTGAGGGTCTGAATCAGGAGAAGGCAGTTTCATGTGTACCCGCTGTGTAACCCGGGGGGGGGGGCAGCTCAGCTAGAAACGCAGGCTGATGAGTTATCTACTACGACTCCAAGATCTCTCTCTTGATCAGTCTCTGCCAGTTCAGACCCCACCAATGTGTATTTATAGTTAGGATTTTTGGCTCCAATGTGCATCACCTTGCACTTGGCCACATTGAACCCCATTTGCCATGTTGACGCCCACTAGATCCCCTTGGAGTGCCTCACAATCCTCCCTGGTTTTCACCACCCTGAACAACTTCGTATCATCCGCAAATTTAGCCACTTCACTGCTTACTCCCAACTCCAAATCATTAATGAACAAGTCAAAAAGCATCGGACCGAGTACTGATCCCTGCGGTACCCCACTGCTTACCACCCTCCACTGAGAAAATTGCCCATTTATACTCACTCTCAGTTTTCTATTAATTCTAGAACACCCCCTCCCCCCCAAAAAAAATCGATTCAGCTCACATGTAGTTTTACGTGTCAGGAGAAAACCTGCCAGGCATTCATTTGGATGAGTCTTTTGCCAAATGGTTGTTGCTTTTTAACGGGCGATTTTCTGATATTCTATAACAAGGCCAATATTATATCAGTAACTTGTAAAGGAGAATGATTGGTGTAACCAAAATAAAATAAAAATAACGGGATTCCCCAAGTCCAAAGGTTTTGCGCCATTTCTGACACTGAGAGATTCCAATAGAGAAACAGAGACACGTGAAAGTGAAGTCACCGCTTCTGTGGGCATTCACAGATTCCAGATGAAATTGAGCACCCAACGCGTTTGTCTTTGGAGGCTTTGTTGTTGTAGGTGGTGTTCTATAACAAATGGGGCATCATCCGTGATACACACGAGCCTTCCCTTTTTGCCCTGAGAGCTTCACAGTAGACGGCTGGAGTATAAATCTTACAAAGGGACAGGTATATTAGACCACCTGTGAACCACGTCTGGCCGCCAAGGCATTCCAGCAAACCAGATCAAGCCAAATTGCACACAATTAAAGCAATGCGTGAGAAGGCCTCCTCCCCTCAGAGGAGCCCGGCCAGGGAGAAGCAATTTCCGCATGCCTGTGCGTGTGTGTGTGGGGGGGGGGCATAGAGAAGAAAGCTTTGCTCTGGAGTCTGCGGAGGAGGCCTGGACAGGCGCCTCCCCACACAGCCACGTGGACGTTGCTCCTCTGGGTGGAGCTGGGATGGGGGTGCGGAGGCCAGTACCAGGTCCACCCCCCCATTCAGCTGGCACACTGGGAGGACACCAACTAGGGGTGCCAATTCTGGGTTGGGAAATTCTGGGGGTGGACCCTCGGAAGGGCAGAGTTTGGGGAGGAGGAGGAGATTGGATTTATACCCCGCCCTTCGCTCGGAGTCTCAGAGCAGTTTACAATCTCCTTTCCCTTCCCCCTCCCCACAACAGACACCCTGTGAGGTAGGTGGGGCTGAGAGAGCTCTTGACAGAACTGTCCTTGAGAGAACAGCTCTGACAGAACTGTGGCTTGCCCAAGGTCATCCAGCAGCTGCACATGGAGGCGTGGGGAATCAAACCTGGTTCTCCCTGGTTCTCTGCGCACTTATCCATGACACCAAACTGGCTCAAGGGCAATGCTGTTCAGCTTCCTGCAGGTCACCAGGTCATCCTCCAAGGAGGAGGAGATTGGATTGATACCCCACCCTTCGCTCGGAGTCTCAGAGTGGTATACAGTCTCCTTTCCCTTCCCCTCCCCACCACAGACACCCTGTGAGGTAGGCGGGGCTGAGAGAGCTCTCTCAAGGACTGCCCTTGAGAGAACAGCTCCGAGAGAACTTGTGACTGACCCAAGGTCACACCAGCAACTGTGAGTGGAGGAGTGGGGACTCCAACCCGGTTCTCCCAGATGAGAGTCTGCGCTCCTAATCACAACACCAAACTGGGTCTCAGGGAGGGGGCCTCTGCAGCCATTTTCTCCAGGGGACTGTGTAGTCTGGAGATCAGCTATAATTCTGGGAGGGCTCCAGGCCCTGCCTTGAGGCTGGCAACCCTAATACCTTGGATTTCACTTGGACCCCCACCAAGGTTCCCTCTAAGCTGCGGAGTCCTGTGAGCAAAAATCCTACTTTGTGAGCAACCGGCATTAAAGTGGTGAGCCGATGATTTGGCTGCTGCAGAAATTAGTTTGCTCTGGAGCCCTCCTTCCTGAGCTAAGGCAAAAAGCTGTGAGCTGGAGGCTGAAAAACTGTGAGCCAGCTCACCCTAACACAGCTTAGAGGGAACACTGGACCCCACCCCCGCGTGGCTTTCACAGGTGGTCCTTTCTTCTGGAGCGTGTGCTCCTGGTGCTGGGCTCTTTCTGGACTCTTGGAAGACAGTGGTCACTTGTGAGTCGAAGCACCAGGAACGTGTTCCACAGCAGAGGACAGTCCCCTGCAATGTGAACGGTACTGCGGAAGAGGAGAGGCGCACGGCACAGGGTCCAAGCCAGAAAGCTGGCTCTAGTTTTTCCAGCACGCCCCAGTGGGAGGGGGAGATAAGAGATAGCTGAAAGAGGCACACGCCAGTTTGGTGTGGTTAAGTGCATGGACACTAATCTGGGAGAACCGGTGTAAGGCCAGATTCACCCCCCCCCCCGGCCAGATGAACCCCCCAGGCCTGCTTTCTGGGGCTGCTGTCCTGTCTCCCTTTTAAATTACTTCTTATCCTCAGCACCAGCAGGCCTCAGGGGCCAGATCAAACCTGCCCAGCTCTTGGAGGAAGAGACCTTGTCCGGCCTAAGGCATGCCTGGAAAGACCAGACAGCTGGGAGAGTTATTTTTTTTTTTACATTCAGCTTCTATACCGCTCAG
>NW_015167526.1:1715603-1722708 GCF_001447785.1 Gekko japonicus
GGCGGTGATCTTCTGGCGTGCGGCCCGTGGAGGCGCGGCTCTGCTCTGTCCGTTTCCGGCCCCGCTGTGCCTGCGCCGCCCACGCCGCCGTGCGTTCTTTGTTGCTCTGCCTCCTCCGCTGACGGGCACTGGGCGCAGTTATCTTCCTCGGCCACCAGGGATCGCCATGTTGCGTCGCCGCGCCGTTGCCGCCGTCATTGCCGTCGCCACAGATGCCGCCGCCATCGCTGGTCTCCTCGTTGCCGCCGCCGCCACCACCGAACTCCACCACGTCCCCACATGGAGGAGGGTGCCCCCTACCCTTCTAAGGGTAGGTACCCATTTATCTACTTGTAATTTTTTATTTAACTTTCGAACCGCTGGGTGGGCGGGAGCTAGGACTCGGGCCGGGTGCTCACCCCGGCCGCGGTGGGTCTCGAACAGCCATAGGGCTGTTCGCTATGATGTTACAGGCAAGCGTTGTTACTGCTTGCGCCACCGCTCCGGGGTTATTCTTGGCTAGGCCAGAGTAACCCCAAAGTTACTCTGGCCTGGGGGTGAGTCCGGTCTGTTGTACTGGGTTTGATTCCCCACTCCTCCACTTGCAGCTGCTGGATGACCTTGGGCAAGCCACAGTTCTGTCAGAGCTGTCCTTGAAAAAGAGCAGTTTCTCTCAGAGCTCTCTCAGCCCCGCCTGCCTCACAGGGTGTCTGTTGTGGGGAGGGGGAGGGGAAGGGACAGATTCGGGCCACTCTGAAAAGACAGGGGAGGGGAGGGGAGAAATTAGGTTCACTAGGAGCAAGGCAGGGGGCACGATCCTATGCACATTTTGCGTGGAGTTCAACAGGGCTTACTCCCTCATGATTGTGCTTAGGACCGCAGCCTTGATTTCAGACAGGCAACCAGCATTGTGAAACCACAAACCTATTTAAAGTGGAAGTATATACATGAAAGGAGCTGCGGTGGCTCAGGTGGTTAAGATGCTGAGCTGCAGACCGGAAGGTCGATAGTTCAGCAGTTCGAGACCGAGTGCCGGGTGACGGAGTGAGCTCCCGTCTCTGGCCCCAGCTCCTGCCAACCTAGCAGTTCGAAAGCAAGAAATTGCAAGTAGATAAATAGGTACCACTTTGGTGGGAAGGTAACAGCGTTCCGTGCTCCTTGGTGTTTAGTCATGCTGGCCACATGACCATGGAAACGTCTTTGGACAGCGCTGGCTCGTCGGCTTTGAAACGGAGATGAGCACCGCAACCCTAGAGTCGGACTCGACTGACTTTCGAGCAAGGGAACCTTCACCTTTACTATATACATGAAGCTGCCTTATACTGCTCTGAGACTCCGAGTGAAGGGCAGGGTATAAAGACCTTCTCCTCCTCCTCCTCCTCCTCTTCTTCTTCGGAGACGGTCAGGAGGAGGCCTGTTCCGCCAGCTGCCCTCTCACGGGAAAGACCCACGAGCCTGCACCCCCCACGTGCTTCTTGGAACAGTCTACAAGCCCCTTGCTGTTGTCAGCGAGGAAGGCCTGCTCCTGACCCAGTCTAGCAGGCGCTGAGAATGTGGAGAAGCAGCACTGCCAAATGACTAGGCTGACGAGAAGCTGCGTGGAGGACTGCCCTGAAGTCCTCTGGAGCTCTTCCCACAACGGAGGGTGCTCCGGAGCATTAGGCAGGGAAGGCTACATCTGTTCCCGGATCAAGTCAGCGGGGACTGACCAATTTCCTCGGAACAGGAGGAGGGGTGCCATTTTGCACGCTCGCGGCTGGCTCTTAGATCTTTGTCATCTCCCGGCTTTCCTCCTCTCCGCTGTCTCGATGGTTCCTAGGGGCCTAATCTGGAATTCTGCGCATTCGCCTATGACAGATAGCCCGGGCGGTTTGTTTTTCACTGCTAGGAATATCAAGTGATGTCTGTGTTACAGAGGACGCCTTGACGTTGGGTGAGCAGCGGCGTTTGCGCACGAATGTCAAAGCCTCTCCCCTCCCCGTGGATTTGGGGAACGTCCAAAACCTCAGAGGCAAATCGGGGAATGTTGACAGTTACCCAGACTGGGTGTCAGCGTTCACTGCTGCGGGAATGCAAATTTATTTTCAGACAGCCAGAAAGTCTGGATTATCCTCCCAATCCTTTCATGCGGCTCTGCCCTTTCCGGCTCCACATTCCATCCCGCACGCTACACCAGGACGATACAAAGCCTCACTGTTTGCGGAGGAGGAGGAGGATATTGGATTTAGACCCCCTGCCCTTCACTACCCAAAGGTGTCTCAGAGCGGCTTACAAACTCCTTTCCCTTCCCCTCCCCACAACAGACACCCTATGAGGTAGGCGGAGCTGAGAGTCCTCTTTCCATAACTGCCTTTGAGAGAACAGCTCTGACAGAACTATGGCTTGCCCAAGGTCACCCAGCAGCTGCAAGTGGAGGAGGAGTGGCGAATCAAACCGTTATCCCAAATTAGAGTCCGCTCACTTAACCACTACACCAGACTGGCTCTGACATAGCTGTGGGGGGCTGGCCTGTGGCTACGGTGGGGCTACTGGGGCTCCTCCCCCTTCCTTAAAGGCCAGCCCCCTTCAAGGGCCCCTCGCTTTTTAAAGGCCCCCCCCCGCTTCTTCCCAAAAGCATTTAAAGGGATCCTTTTTAAATGCTTTTGAGAAGAAGCGGGGGTGGCACATGCTCCTCCCTGATCAGCTGGAGGGCCCTTTAAACCTTGCAGGAGGGGAGGGAGAGGGTCGTGCGCCACCCCCCCCTTCATTATGGCAAATAACGGCAGCCCCACCAGGAAATGTTTTGCCTCACAAGCCACAAAATCCTGGCTACGGGCCTGTGGGGGGCCGTATCCCAGAGTGCCCTCTGGAGAGCATAACCGAGCCCACTGAAGGCCCGCGTTTGTTGAAATAAACCACTTTGCTGCCGGAGCGCTCCTCCCGAAAGCCACGGGCCCGTCGACTCCCTCCATTCACTACAATTACAAGATGGGTTCAGGCAGGCGCTGCCTTCCCCCCCAGAGGCTCCGGAGAGTCTGTCCCCCCCCCACACACACACACCCCTGCTCCGGGCGAGTGAACTCATTCGTGCAAACCGGAGCAGGCCTCCCTGGGACAGGAACAGCCTCCGAAAGAAGTTATTTTTAAAGGCTACCGTTTGAGCCTGTGGAAATTTCCCCACACGCCTGCTGCCCTCCCCCCACCCCCCAGTTTCAGAGGAATTGACTCCCAGACAGGCCTTTGCAGGACTGCCTCTTTGTTAGGGTTGCCACGTCCGGGTTGGGAAATTCCTGGAGGTTTGGGGGTAGAGGCTGGGGAGGGTGGGGTTTGGGGAGCGGAGGGACCTCAGTGGGGGTAGAATGCCACAGAGCCCAAATCCCAGAGCGGCCATTTTCTCCAGGGGAACAAATGTTCCCTCTAAGCTGTGGAGTCCTGTGAGTAAAAATCCTACTTTGTGAGCTCCTGGCATTAAAGTTGTGAGCGAGCGATTGGGCCACTGCAGAAATCAGTTTGCTCTGGAGCCCTCCTTCCTGAGCCGAGACAAAAATATGTGAGCCGGAGGCTAAAACAACTGTGAGCTAGCTCACACTCACTCAGCTTAGAGGGAACACTGGTTGCCATGTCCAGGTTGGGAAATCCCTGAAGGTTTTGGGGTGGAGGGTGGGGAGGGTGGGGTTTGGGGAGCGGGGGGACTTCAGTGGGGGTAGAATGCCACAGAGTCCACTTCCCAGAGCGTCCATTTTCTCCAGGGGAACTGATCCCTGTTGCCTGGGGAACAGTTGAAGTCCCAGGAGACAGACAGCCGCCGCCTGGAGTCTGGCAACCCTAGTATTTGTGCTGGGCTCGAATTGTTAGAAGTGGAGGACTTGGCGCTGTCTCCTGTCTCAGACTTGAGAAGGTGGCACCAAAGAGTTTAGGCAGATAGAGCGGTCAGGACACACACAGCCTCCTTCCCTTCCTGCTATCTGATCCTTTCCTTTGAAGTGAGATGCTACTCTTAGGGGCAATTTCCTCTGCTTCCCCCTTCTCACTCTCTTCTCTCTTGCATGCACACAAAAGGAAGGTGCACGGGATGAGTTCAGACCAGCAGTTTGAAGCGGGAGGGAGTTGTGGCAAAAAAGACTGCACACTGCAGCGACTGATGCGGGAGCATGCCGGGAGGAGGCGCAAGGGAGCGTTCACACTGTTGGCCCGGCTGTAATCTGGAGATATGCGCTTATGTGCATGAGCACATGAGCGCATAAGAAAAATCACACTGTTTGTGCGGGATGGAATCGTGCTTTCCAGGGTTTGCTACCACTTTCACCAGGTGTCTTTTAAACTCGGGAGCAAAGCGTTACAAGACGGGTTGTGTACGGGTGGGGAACCCCGGACAGATGTGCCTGTGTGAACGGCCCATTTAATCCGGTTGTGAAACGGTCCTCACACGGGCCTATATCGGGGCAAACTGCCCGTCAGAACTCAGCCATGATCTCTCCATCTTGCACCGCGGAGGCTGGACATGTTAGTTAGAGTAGGTAATCTATATCTATCTCTTACCTCCACTCTCAAGCATGTCTTTCCTTTAATAAAAGTTACTTCTTAAACTGACTGCGGACTCGGTGTGACTTTGTGAGCCTGTTGCCACACCGAGCCCCAAACTTTGCTGCACTAAAGCCTTGAGCCCTCTGCTCTTTTTCTGTGGTTCCCTGGCAGTACCAAGTCTAGGGAATCCAACAAAAATCAGAGCCACTCCGAGGTTTCAGAGGGCCTGGGGGCCTCTCCCATCCTCTGCCCACCCATCTGCTTACATGTCCTCCTTCTGCCCGTGGTCTCCCGTGTGCCCTTTCTCCAAGGGCACCAGGCAGCAGCATCACTGCCCAAAATGCCGTCACTGCGCACCACCCACATGATATCCTTCCCCAATGATGCTGGGCAGGGCGTGTGGCAAAAGGCATGGGTGATGGAGCACCAAGCAGATGGGGAGAGGGCCCACAGGCAGGCGGCAGGCGAGGCACATGGTCAAGAGCTCAGTGGGTGGGCCCCACCAGAAGCCCTGGGGGCTACCCCACCTCAGGGTATGTTTGACACTGGCCCCGGGTTCGAATGACCCAAACAAAATGTGTTTGTGTATATGCAGGGATTCAGGAGGGGTGGGACGGTCTGTACTGCAGATATCCTCTTCCTATGCAAGGCGTGCCTCCCTTTTCCCTCTTGCGTGGAGGATCGTGTCCACTTGAGTCAGGGGAGGGTATCCTTCAGCGGCACCTCCCAGGCCAGGAATCCACTCTGCTGTGTAAACTTCAGTAGGAGGGGCATGCACTCCACTGGCACATGGATGCCTGGCCCTTTGTCACTTCCAGAGAAAGAGGGAGCCAGTTTGGTGTAGTGGTTAGGGGCACAGACTCTAATCTGGGAGAACCGGGTTTGATTCCCCACTCCTCCACTTGCAGCTGCTGGTGTAACCTTGGGTCAGTCACAAGTTTTCTCAGAGCTGTTCTCTCAGGAGCAGTTCTCGAAAGAGCTCTCTCAGTCCCACCCTACCTCACAGGGGGCCTGTTGTGGGGAGGGGAAGGGAAAGGAGATGGTAAACTGGAGAGCCAGTTTGGTGTAGTGGTTAAGTGTGCGGACTCTAATCTGGGAGAACCGGGTTAGATTCCCCACTCCTCCACTTGCACCTGCTGATGTGACCTTGGGTCAGTCACAAGCTCTGGCATAGTTGTCCTTGAAAAAGAGCAGTTTCTGTCAGAGCTCTCTCAGCCCCACCCACCTCACAGGGTGCCTGTTGTGGGGAGGGGAAGGGAGAGGAGTTTGTGAGCCGCTCTGAGACTCCAAGTGAAGGGCGGGGTATAAATCCAATCTCTTCTCTTCTTCTTCTTCTTCTTAAACCACTCTGAGACTCTTTTGGGTAGTGAAGGGCGGGGTATAAATCCAATCTCCTCCTCCTCCTCCTCTTCTTCATCTTCCTCCTCCTCCTCCTCCTTGTCAGCCCCACTCACACATAAATCCAGTGTCATTCTTGCTATTAGGATACCAAGCCCCACAAGTGGCAAAGCAGGTGGCCGGTGGGTGCACACCAGCACATGTGGGGCCAATTCGGATCATAACTGACTCATTTACTTTAATTTATACCCCGCCTTTCTCTCCAGTTGGGGACCCAAAGTGGCTTACGTCATTCTCCTTTCCTCCATCTGATCCTCACAACAACCCTGCCAGGGAGGTTAGGCTGGGAGTGTGTGACTGGCCCAGGGTCACCCACAAAACTTCCATGGTGGAGTGGAGATTCCCAGATCCTAGTCGGACACATTAACCCCTGGCTTCCCCGTGCTGGCTCTCGTGCCCGGATGTCTCTGATGGGGGAATCCCTGAGGCAGACAATGGTATCTTTGTACCAGGGAACAATCAGTGTTTCAAAGACAGGGGAGTCTGTTGGAGAGAGGGGGAAAATAAGTACCCATATGCAGGGCTATTTTTGGGCAGGAACGCACAGGAACGGAGTTCCGGCTGGCTCCCGAGTTGGCCACACCCAGCAGGAACTCATTAGCATAATAGGCCACACCCAACAGCAGAGACTCATTAGGATTGGCTACAAATAGGGGTGTGTGGCCTAACATGCAAAGGAGTTCCTGCTACAAAAAAAGGCCCTGGGTTTTGACAACAAACAAGGTCAACAGAATAAGAAGCAAAAGGTGGGTGTGGCTGGATGACCACACTTCTGGTAACATGGGGTGTGGCCTAATATGCTAATGAGTTCCTGTTGTTGGGTCTGGCCTATTATGCTAATGAGTTCCTGCTGGGCTTTTTCTACAAAAAGAGCCCTGCCTATATGGAAAAGAATTTTTAAGGTGAAAGAAGAATCTGTAGGGTGAGGAGTCAGAGTCAGAAGGAAAGGTTTGAACTGCTGCTTTTAGCGCCAGTTTTACATGGTACCACCTTCCCAAGGGTGGTGGAATAATCAGGACAAGGTTGTATCGGACGTGTTTCCTCGGTACAACACACACGCAAACTCAAATCCTGTGTGCAAATCTGTCTCCAGCAGCTGAGGCTGTGTGAGTGAGCTTGCACGGCAGAAAAGTTCAACAACAACAACTAAAAACACCGGACTACACTGTAGAAATATTAACAAAATGTTGGTTTAATGGGCGGCATTTGACCTGAGGATTATTCA
>NW_015167526.1:1722753-1732261 GCF_001447785.1 Gekko japonicus
AAAGAGGGAAAATTCTATCACTTTGTTTAAAACAACTCGGTCTCCCAGAAACCAACCAACCAACCCACCCACTAACCAACCAGAAATGTCTTGGCTAAAGAGAGGGCTGCCTCCTGCGGATCCATCCGGCTCATGGTGGCATGTCCCCCGGCCAAGAGAGGTCCCGGGAGAAGGGAACGCTCCTTACATGGAGAGGTGGGGTGCCCACGTTAGCAGAACGGGTCCACAAGACTCACACCCCAAACCGAAAACTGAACTGCACAAAATTTGCTGCTGTTCCTTCCAAAATACATTCAGGAGCAATTCAACCCTCTTGGAGTCTCCTTGGGGAAAGCATGAAAACAGAAAAGAAATAAGAACCTTGGAAAAGAACCCTGGCACACCACCCCCTGCTCCTGCAAAGAACCCCCGTGGCCCATTCGGCAACCGTTCGGGTCTTTCCCTCCCTGAAGGCGGATTAAAAAAATAGATTTATTTTGCAACATTTTCCCTCACAGCAGAAGCATCTTGGCTTTCCTCGAAGAGCCAATTGGGCACCCGAGGCTGAAAAGCCACGTGAATCGGAGACAGAAAACAGGAGAGGTGCAACCCATGGCTTTGGGGTTTGCATCCAATGGGGACGTTTGAGAACAATGGCAAAAAAATATACTAGTTGGGGTGGGGGGGGGAGGGTTTTCGGCTCTCCACAAATACCCTCTGAGCCAAGAACACATGGAGGGGCTGCGTTTGACCAAGGCTGGGACTCGCTCTCCAATTCCCACTCAGCCACGATATTCATAGGGTTCTCCGGATCATGGCCACTTCTGACAACCCAACCTATCGCAAGGCTTCGGGAATCAGAGCGGCTCATTTTGAGAAATGCTGGAGAAAGGGGTGATAACAGATGTCTCTAGATGTGGTCTGCAAGCCAAGCTATCCAGCTCGGCCTCCTGAAGAGCTTTGCTGGTGAGAGCGGCCGGCAACCAGCCAGGAAGCTGAGAGAGGTGGGAAAGGCCTGGAGAAGACGGAAGGGACTTGTGACTGCAGTCCCTGGCTACTCAAAAGGCTGACGCTTGGTTCTCTGCAGCTCCAGCCATCCCACTCCCGGGCTTCATAGAGGCAGCTGATCAGCCACTGCGTGAACAGAGAGCTGGACTTCGTGGGCCTTTGGTCTGATCCAGCCGGCCTCTTCTTACATTCAGGGGGAAAGGCTAGCTCTACTGACTGTAGAAAAGAGCCAGAGTCCAGGAGCACCTTGTTGTTCAGTCGCACAGTCGAGTCCGACTCTTCGCGACCCCATGGACCAGATCATGCCAGGCCTTCCGGTCTTCCACCGTCCTCTGAGGTTTGCTCAACTTCATGTTCGTTGCATCTATGACACTGTCTAACCATCTCATCCTTTGCCGTCCCCGTCTTCTTTGACCTGCAATCTTTCCCAGCATCAGGGTCTTCTTCTCCAGTGAGGGCTCCCTTCTCATTTGGTGGCCAAAGTATTTGAGCTTCAACTTCAGGATCTGGCCTTCCAGGGAACAGTCAGGGTTGATTTCTTTTAGGATTGACTGATTTGATCTCCTTGCAGTCCAGGGGACTCTCAAGAGTCTTCTCCAGCCCCATAGTTCAAAAGAATCTATTCTTCGGCGCTCGGCCTTCCTTATAGTCCAGCTCTCGCAGCCATACATGACTACTGGGAATACCATTGCTTTGACCATGCGGACTTTTGTTGGCAGGGTGATGTCTCTACTTTTGATCATGCTGTTTAGGTTCGCCATCGCTTTCCTCCCAAGGAGCAGGCGTCTTTTAATTTCATGGCTGCTGTCACAGTCTGCGGTGATCTGGGATCCCAGGAACGTGAAGTCTGCCACTACTTCCACAACTTCCCCTTTGCCAAGGAGTGATGGGGCCAGATGCCATGATCTTAGTTTTTTTGATGTTGAGCTTCAAGCCCACTCTTGCACTCTCCTCTTTTACCCTGAGCAAGAGGCTCTTTAGGTCCTCTTCGCTTTCTGCCATTAGGGTGGTATCGTCTGCATATCTGAGGTTGTTGATCTTTAAGGAGCACCTTAAAGACTGACAAAATCTGTGGCGTGCAGGGGAGGAGCTCTCGTGAGTCACTGCTCCACTTCTTCATCTAGATCTACTGAGCTTCAGTTCCAGGAGGGGAGATTTCGAATGGAGAAACTTCTGAATCACGAGAAGACTTCGACGCTGGAACCAAAGACCTACGAAGGTGTTGGGTACTCCCTCCCAGGAGATCTTTAAGCGGAGGTTGGAAAGCCATCTCTCAGGCATGCCCCAGTCTTGGCTGCCCTGCATTCAAAGAGGGGGTTGGACGACGAGGTCTCTTAGACCCCCTTTGACTCCAGGACTGTGTTTGAGGAACGCATGACCTTTCAGGAGAGACATGTCCCACCACCGTAGCAGAAGGCTCTTGGCCACTACGACATCAGCCGCCTCTCGCCCTCCCAGTTTGCATGCACAGGAACCCCAGCTTTAGCAAGGGAGGCAAAGTGCAAACTTTCCCCAGTGCTATGCCTCCGGGACTTTGTGTTTGTCACAGATGCTTGAGGCTGGTCCTGCATTGGGCAGGGGGTTGGACTAGATGGCCTGTATGGCCCCTTCCAACTCTATGGTTCTATGATTCTGTTCTATGACTCAGCCAATCCCCCTGGCTTCTTGGTTCCTCTTCTGCCTTCTAATTCAGGGCTATTTTGGGGCAGGAACACACAGGAATGGAGTTCTCGCTGGCTCCCAAGTTGGCCACGCCCAGCAGGAAATCATTAGCATAATAGGCCACACCCAACAGTAGGAACTCATTAGGATTGACTACATTAGGGGTGTGTGGCCTAACATGCAAAAAGCCCTGGGTTTTGACAACAAACAAGGTAAACAGAATAAGAAGCAAAAGGTGGGTGTGGCTGGATGACCACACTTCTGGTAACATGGGGGTGTAGCCTAATATGTTAATGTGCTGTGCTGTCAGGGGTGTGGCCTAATATGCTAATGAGTTCCTGCTGGTTTTTTTCTACCAAAAAAGCCCTGTTCTAATTCATTTCTCAATGCTATCAAACGAGCAATCGCAGGGTATCAGTCAGCCAGCGCTGCAACCTCATTGCCCGACGACGGGCCATATCCAATCGTCTCTCACCCCCCACAACAGCAGCAAGTGCAGTTTCTCCAGTGGAGGCCATTATCTCATTCAACTGCTGGTCATCCTGACGACCCAAGCCCTCTGTGTGCATCAGACCTTAGATGACTGACAACTGACTGCCCAATGGCAACGGGCCACTCCTCCTCTGCTGCCATCACGAGACACCGCAGGCACCAAGGCAGAAGCACACACCTGCCACCAGTGTTCCCTCTAAGCCGAGTTAGGGTGAGCCAGCTCACAGTTTTTTAGCCTCCGGCTCACACATTTTTTGTCTTAGCTCAGGAAGGGTGGCTCCAGAACAAACGGATTTATGCAGTAGCCAAATCGCTTGCTCACAATTTGAATGCCAGTAGTTCACAAAGTAGGATTTTTGCTCACAAGACTCCACAGCTTAGAGGGAGCATTGCCTGCAACCAAGGACCCAAAATGCTGCCATCAAGGAATGGAGCTAAATTGAGGGATCTACCTGCCGGGACAGGGATTGGTAGAGCGCAGAGATGGCGGGACGAGCTATGCCAATTTGGATGGCAGGTGGCAGATCCCAGTGTTGGATATCCCTTTGCATAAAGAACACAACTAGCATGGGAGAGAGAAAGGTAAAGGTTTCCCTTGCTCGAAAGTCAGTCGAATCCGACTCTAGGGTTGTGGTGCTCATCTCCGTAAAGCCGAAGAGCCAGTGCTGTCCAAAGACGTTTCCATGGTCATGTGGCCAGCATGACTAAACACCAAGGCGCACGGAACGCTGTTACCTTCCCACTGAAGTGGTCCCTATTTATCTACTTGCAATGTCTTGCTTTCGAACTGCTAGGTTGGCAGGAGCTGGAACTAGAGACGGGAGCTCACTCCGTCATGCGGCACACTCGGGTCTCGAACTGCTGAACGACCGCCCTTCCACAGCCTGCAGTTCAGCGTCTTAACCACTTGAGCCACCACAGCTTCTTGGGAGAGAGAGGGGGGGGGGCAAAGCCCTGTTTGTGCGCTATGCCTGTTTCTGTTTGTGGGGATGTTTTGATATAGAGCAGGGAGGCCAAACTGTCGCTCGGGAGCCACATGCGGCTCTTTCACAGATATTGTGCGGCTCCCACTACAGTGGCTGGGGAAGCAAAGGAGAGGCATGCCTCCCCGATCAGTCTTCCCTGCCCCAGCCAGTGCAGAGAAAGAAAGCAACCTGAAGTTTAAATGCATTCTCAACGCCCCCCCCCCCCGCCGCCAGCCAGCTTAGAGAAGGCATTTGTCTCTTTAAATCCCTTCTCCAAGCCAAGCTAGCCAGCGTGGGGGTGGGGGCTTGGAGGACGCAGTTAAAGCGGCTTTCTTCCCACCTCTCCCTCCCTCCCTCCCCCATCTATTTACTGTCTTTCCACTTTCTTTCTTTCCACCTTTCTTCCTCTCTGTCTTTCTCCCCTCCCTCCCCATCTGGAGCTATCAATTTAACATTAATAAAAGCAAATTTGCATATTTTTCAATTAAAACATGTGTGTAATATTTGTCCGCGACTTGCAGCTCTCAGACATCTGACCTTTATTCTATGTGGCTCTTACGTTAAGCCAGTTTGCCCACCCCGGATATAGAGGAACGTTCCAAAATGTGGTCCTCCCCCCTCCAGTCTGAAGTGGCACAGCCCAGTGAAGCTCCTCCCCCATCTGACCACCTCATCCTCCAGCATGTGTGAACCAGGCCTCAATCAGAGACAGGGATGCCGTCTCCAGGTTGGAAAATTCCTGGAGATTTGGGGGGGTGGAGCCTGGGGAGGGTGGGGTTTGAAGAGGGGAGGGACCTCAGTGGGGACGTGTCGCCCTGGAGTCCGCCTACCAAAGCAGCCATTTCTTCCAGGGGAACTGATCTCTGTAGTCAGGAGACTGGTTGTGATTCCGGGAAATTTCCGGGCACCTCCCGGCAACCCTAGATACATGAGTACTGAGTTCCAAGACCACCAACCCTCCCACCCAAACCGATGATAAAGAGCACACACCAAGGACAAGATGCTTTTTAGCCACAGCAGCCCTTTGTAAACCCTTTTTGATATCGGGGGGGGGCGGGGGGAGGTCAGACAAGCTAGAAAAGAGCGAAGGGAAGGAGGCAAAGCTTTTACGAAAAGACAGCAGCAAGGCATAGCTTTGTTCCGCAGGGCCCCCCCCCCCCCCGATGCAGACGTTGGCGACGGACGCCAGAGAACACAGATTGGAGGGGGTGTTGTTGCCAAGGCATCCTCCTCTTTGGAAATGACGGATGATGGCGGCTCTTTGCTCATGCAAGGGGATCCATTAACAGCGAGCAGCAACGGGAGGGGAGTCCCAAAACTAGCGCCACCCACTGGGTGGAAATGATTCCCGGCCGGGGGAAACCGAGCCCAGCCGATCCGGGGGCAGGGCGAGCTCCCCCCGGGCCAAAGGCGTCCTCCGAAAGACAGCCATCATCTCGGATAGTAGTCCTCTGGCACCCCGGTGAGGTTTCTGAGTTTGAGCGCCCTGTCCACCGTTTTGATGTAGCCGCCAATCATCTTCCTCATCTCGGGCGTGTAGGGGTCGTACTCCAGCTTCCGCAGCCCGGAGCGCTTGAAGTTCCCATCCTTCTGGCCCTCGACGCACAGGAGCCGGTCCTCGAGGACCGCGATGCCGAGGAGGCTGACCATCCGCTTGAGCTGGACAAAGAGGTCCCGCTTCAGGTCCTCGAAATGGACCACCAGGACATTCTTCCCATACTTCAGCCAATCGATGGTGTGCGTGGCCCACCAGGGGGCGTAGTTCTTGACAAATTCGGGCCACTCTGAAAGGATAAGGGAGGGGAGAAATTAGGTTCACGGGGAGCGAGGCAGGGAGCATGACCCTACCAGTGTTCCCTCTAAGCTGAGTGAGTGTGAGCCAGCCCACAGTTTTTTAGCCTCTGGCTCACACATTTTTGTCTCGGTTCAGGGAGAATGGCTCCAGAGCAAACTAATTTGTGCCGTAGCCAAATTGCTCACTCACCACTTTAATGCCGGTAGCTCACAAAGTAGAATTTTTGCTCACAAGACTCCACAGCTTAGAGGGAGCATTGGATCCTACACACATTTTTCATTGAGTTCAATAGGATTACTCCCTTGTGATTGTGCTTAGGACCGCAGCCTTGGTTTCAGACAGGCAACCAGCATCGTGAAACCCCAAACCTATTTAAAGTGGAAGTATATATACATGAAGCTGCCGTATACTGAATCAGACCTTTGGATCCATCAAGATTAAGCAGTGACTCTCCAGGGTCCCGGGCAGAGATCTTTCACGTCATCGACCACTTGATCTCTTAAACTGGAGTCACTGGGGATTGAACCTGGGACCTTCTGCATACCAAGCAGAGGCTCTCCCACTGAGCCACGGCCCCTTCCCAAGTACATAAAGCAGCCTTCTTTCAGAGCAGGCCATTGGTCTCTGCCATGGAGTGCTGGATACTCTGGCTGATAGCTGCTCTCAAGGCATTCTGGGTAGCTGAGATCCTTTAACAGGTGACTGAACCTGTCCTCCTTCAAGCTAACTAGCAGTTGCTGTTGTTATCATATAGCCTTGTGTGTAGCATAGCCAGGAGATCCTAAGATTGTCTGGCAGCCACAAGTTCTAGCTCTTTTAGTGTTATGCACCACTAGGCGGCGAGCTAGACTTGTTTTAAAGGCATTTCAAAGGTGGTTTGCCATTGCCTGCCTCTGAGTCATGACCCTGGTATTCCTTGGAAGTCGCCTTTCCAAATACTAGCCAAGGTATCTAAGCAGTTCTCTCACTCAACAATTGCCCCACCCTTAAGTTAACCATACCCATTCAATTACGGCCATAAATAATCTTATTAAGGACACCTTCGCGGGACCTCTGGACCTCTCTTGTCCAGAGACAGATGCCCGGCCACCCAGTTGAGTCCTGTCTTCTCTGACCGGCAGAGGTTCTCCAGGGTCTCAGAGAGCTACAAATGTTCTCCGATACCTCCATCATGAAGTCCTATAAGAGGGGGTGCAGGGGATTGAACCTGAGCCAATCTGCATGCAAAGTTTTCTAGCTTTCCTTGAAATTCCTCAATTTAAGAGCCCCCAGATTCCCTTTAAGGTAAAGGTTCCCTTGCTCGAAAGCCAGTCAAATCCGACTCTAGGGTTGCGGTGCTCATCTCCGTTTCAAAGCCGAAGAGGCAGCGCTGTCCGAAGACGTTTCCGTGGTCATGTGGCCGGCATGACTAAACACCAAGGCGCACGGAATGCTGTTACCTTCTCACTGAAGTGGTACCTATTTATCTACTTGCAATTTCTCGCTTTCGAACTGCTAGGTTGGCAGGAGCTGGGGCCAGAGACAGGAGCTCACTTCGTCATCCCTTTAGAGAATCCCTAAAGTGAAATTCCAAGAGACATTCAAGGCCCACCGAGGGTGGTCTGGGGGACTGGTCATTTGGTTCCCCTCAACATTCCTCAAGCGTTTTGCCCCAGGCAGAGCCCTCCTTGAATTCACTTTGCTGGCAAAGATACCAGACCCCCAAATGCGAGGCTACTGAGGCTCTTTGCCTCTCTGGGGCCGTATTCTACAGTCAGACTTTGACCTGGATATTATCTCCACTGACCGCAGGTGCTTCTGCATGGTATATTTGCCCCAAGTTTGATGCTGTCGGGCAGTGGGGGGGGTTTCCCTCCTTCTGCATGGCATTGTGGTGTGTTCGTGCACACTGCAGGGTTTCCCCGATTTTCCTTTGATCTTTCTCAAACCTGCTTTACTCTGAAGTTTCGGGAAAGATCACAGCAAGGCCTGGGTGGGGAAAATTCAGAGCTTCCTGGTCCCACCTACACAGCAGCCGCTAGCTCCCACATTAGCAGGGCTATTTTTGGGCAGGAACGCACAGGAACAGAGTTCCGGCTGGCTCCTGAGTTGGCCATGCCCAGCAGGAACTCATTAGCATAATAGGTCACACCCAACAGGAGGAACTCATTAGGATTGGCTACATTAGGGGTGTGTGGCCTAACATGCAAAGGAGTTAAAAAAGCCCTGGGTTTTGACAACAAACAAGGTAAACAGAATAAGAAGGGAAAGGTGGGTGTGGCTGGATGACCACACTTCTGGTAACATGGGGGTGTGGCCTAATGGGCTAATGAGCGGTGCTGTCAGGGTGTGGCCTAATATGCTAATGAGTTCTTGCTGTTGGGTGTGGCCTATTGTGCTAATGAGTTCCTGCTGGGCTTTTTCTACAAAAAGAGCCCTGCACATTAGCCATTTCCTTCCCTTACTGCAGAGGGTTTTTCTTTTCTTTTTTTAAAAAAACCCACGGATTCCACCGCATTTTATCAATATGTCGTTTTACCAAAACATGCATTAGGTTCTCTGAATTCCCAGCTTCCGTTTGACCAAAAAAGTGAGTCTACGGTTCCTTTCCCTCCCCACCACCACCTTACAGCTAATCAAGAAAACGTCTTTGCTAAGAAAAGGCCGTCCTCGGGAAAGCTCTTTTGGTGATGATGGATAATCTCATTAGCCGGCTGCTCCATTGGTCACCAGGTCCCAGGAACAGCGAAACGTGTTCCCTTTCTTTTTAAAAAAAAATATTTCAATTATCCCCGAGGTTTCTCGCTAATTCATCCTCACATTAAAATCAGGTGATAAAAAGGATCATGAACCAGCCATAATCTGCCAGGATTCTGCCCGGAGCTGTATCCAATTCGACGCATCCAAGAGGCTGGTCTGTGAGCATCATTGTCTTACACTCCTTGAGAAATGGACTTTCCCTCCCCCCCCCCGACCCTGATTAATAGCTCAGTCTGTATTTTATCCTGCAAAGAATCATTAAACCGAGTATCTGTTTCATTAAACAGATACAGGACAATTCACCTCGCATAATCATATCACATAAAACTTTGCTTTGGAACCATTCCAAGGGATATCATAAAATTAATGCCATGGAACAAAACACTGAATTATTATTATTATTTTTAAAAAATTGCAGAGATTTAAGATTAGGAGGAGAAAATGTCGACTTCAGCCATGGAGAATGGTGGCATTCAACTGGCACAAAGCAGGCATGTAAAATGCCAACAAGCCACGGCCGTCTCATGAGGCAGGGACTGCCCTGGTTAACAACACCACTGACCACTGGAGCAGCTCCGTGAGAAGCCATCTCAGTTTTTGTTTTCTTAAAACTGCAGAGCAGCAAACCAGCCCAGCTCTGTCTCTCTCTTACAAACGTCACCAGTTTCTACAGCACAATTGTGGGAAGTGCCATTTTAGATTTCAGGAGGGAGTTGGAGAATAGATCCAGGCAGGGCTCTTTTTTTTGTAGAAAAAGCCCAGCGGGAACTCATTAGCATAACAGGCCACACCCAACAGCAGGAACTCATTAGCATATTAGGCCACACCCCTGACAGCATAACTCATTAGCATATCGGGCCACACCCCC
>NW_015167526.1:1732326-1751212 GCF_001447785.1 Gekko japonicus
TTCCTGCCCCTCCCGGGGGCCCCCCTGGCCCGCCCGCCTTGGAGTCGCGGGGGGGGGGGTCACTCTGCAGGCCTTCGCTCTGTAGCAACACACGCAGAGGTTTTGGCTGCAGTGGGTGTGGCCAACTCTGAAGCCAGCCGGAACTCCGTTCCTGGGCGTTCCTGCCCCAAAATAGCCCTGGATCTGGGGAAGGGAGACAGAGCCAGAGCCAGACCATCGCTCCATCTAGCTCAGCTATGCCTCTTTTGCCTGGCAGCTGCTGTCCTGGATCTCAGGCAGAGAACGCTCTTTCCCAGGTCTCCAGCACATGAGAACCTTTAACTGCAGCTACCAGGGACTCAGACTGCAATCTTCTGCATGTAAAGCAAAGGCCAACTTGCAAAAGAGACAGTCAGTTTAAGAATGCTGTGAGGCTCCGTTTCATTCCAGCAAAGGGCACTTTGGACATGCACCCTTGCGACATAAGCCCATTTACCCATAACAAGATTCAGGTGCCGAATGAGCCCTCTGTCCTGAAAAGGAGATGCTCTTAATTAAGAGCAGGGGTCATTTCCTGCAGGAGCGCACAGGAGCGCAGCTCCGGCAGTAAAGAGCCCAGGGGGAGGGCACACGCAACAAGCCCCGCCCCCTGCTCCCAGCAGCCCTCAGTTGGGCCACGAGGAGCAAGAAACAGCCAGGTAAGTTGCAGAGCTCCCCCTGGCCCAAAACAGCCCAGTGGCACCTTTAAGGCCAAGGTTTATTCAGGTACAAGCTCTCCCTCTTCTGTGAGGGCCGATCTGCACGTCCACCCCCCCATAGCTAGCAATCCAAAACAGTCCAGTGGCACCTTTCAGACCAAGTTTTATTCAGGTACAAGCTCTCCCTCTTCTGTGAGGGCCGATCTGCGTGTCCACCCCCCCCCCATTGCTAGCAATCCAAAACAGCCCAGTGGCACCTTTAAGGCCAAGGTTTATTCAGGTACAAGCTCTCCCTCTTCTGTGAGGGCCGATCTGCGCGTCCACCCCCCCCCCATAGCTAGCAATCCAAAACAGTCCAGTGGAGCCTTCTGACACACTTCCGGTGATGTCAGGGGGTGTGACATATACAAATGTTATGCTAATGAGTTATGCTAATGAGCTCCTGCGCCTCTTTTTCTACGAAATGACCCCTGATTCAGAGCATGAAGTTGGAATCAGTGGGCAACAGAGGCCTCTCGTGCCATGTGGCCATCAAGGGAAGTATCAGACCAAGGGGCCTGCTGCCACCAGAGCCAGGATGCGGGCCTACGTGCCTTTCCCTTTCCAGTGGGCGTGAGACGCGAAACCGATGTGGCCGCCGTATTTCCGATTGAATTCAGCCATGAGCGCTTTGTAGGGGTTCCGGATGAGCAAGATGGCCGAGTCGAACGCCTCGATCTCCTTCTGCCCGCTCTCGTGGGTCTTGATGCAGATCGTCCTCCCGCTCCGCCAGTGGTCCCGTTCGCCTTTGAACCCTTTGTTTTTAGCAGAAAAGAAGAGAAAAACATGACGTAGAAGCAGGAGAAATAAATACCAGCTGGTGGGGGTGGGGCAACAAAGGGTGAAGACAGGGGACAGAACAGAAGGAAAATACAATGGGAAGAACAAGACTGCAAGATATGTTTGGATGAAAACCGGTGGCTCCGAAAGAGTAAATTCCTCGGGGCAGAAAATTATCTGCCCGTAACGCTGTAAGGCCAGTGCTGTACATTGATGGTTCTGTGAGCAAGAAGAGGCACAGTATTCACTGGAATTATTAAAATTCTGCACCAAAGGGAGTGGAATTCTGTGACCGGCATACATTATATGCAGTTTGGGCCCGTCCCCACAGTGCCTTCTTTATTCAATAAACTTTGTCATAATTCTTTTTGGTTTCAGAGCAGGAAACCGTCTGCTTCGCTCCCTGTCAACAACAACCCTCCTTGCCCACTTCCCCGTCTTCTGAGAGTTCCACAGGAATTGCCCACACACTTTCAAAAATATCTTTGCAGCCATAAGGATCTGAAATATGCTCTTTAAAAAAAAAAAAAACGGATGGAAAGGACATTGGGGAAACTAAATTCTGTGCCTTGTTCTCCAGCAGAACAGAGACAGGCAGACCAACATAATTACATAATAGCAGCACCCATGAAAATGAAGTCCTAGCCCTGTTCCAAAGACCTTCTGCCTGATAACTCTGCAGCGAAGGAGGAGGAGGAGGAGGAGATTGGATTTACACCCCACCCTTCACTACCCGAAGGAGTCTCAGAGCAGCTGACAATCTCCTTTTCCTTCCCCCTCCCCACAACAGGCACCCTGGGAGGTCGGTGGGAATGAGAGAGCTCTTTTGAGGACTGCCCTTGAGAGAACAGCTCGGAGAGAACTTGTGACTGACCCAAGGTCACACCAGCAGCTGCATGTGGAGGAGGAGCGGGGAATCAAACCCGGCTCTCCCAGATTAGAGTTCATGCTCCTAACCACTACACCAAACTGGCTCTCACGATGCTTGCTGAAACCAGCTTTCTAGAGAAGAATCTGCACGATTGGCCCTTCGAACGCCTCTTCCAGCAGCTGTGCAGGGTTTTTTTCGTAGCTACAATAGACGGCGGTGTGGGAATGAAGGAAATCCCATCAAGAGCCCTTTCACGAGAAGAAGCTTTTCTCTCTGCCCCCAGGATCTCTCCGCTGCTTGGCCTCCGCCACCCTCAGCTGCCCCCTAAATCTCCTCCATCCTTTCTCTCCACTTCCAGTACTCCAGCCCCTCTCCCTGCCAGCCCCATCTGCTTGCCCTAGGAAGGTTTTTAAAGGCCCTCAGATCTCTGCATCCGGGGCGCCTCCGTCATCCCCTGGAGCTCCCAGTGGCTCTGCTAAGAAAACACTTCTCTCCCTCTCCCATTCCACACACCCCCCAGCTGTCTTCACGGTCTCCATGCAAGGAAGGTCAAGAGCATTTGTTTCCATTCCCTCTTCCTTGCTGTAGAACTTCAGCTTGCCCAGTAATTCAGGGAAGGGTGGGAAGAAACAGGGACGTCCGGTTTCCTTGAAGTGAGGGATGACACCCAAGGCCATTGAACAGGAGGCCAACTGCCTTCCTGAACCGAGGGCCCACGGGGCCCATTCGCATCACGGGTCTCTGCCTTTACTCTGCAAATTGGTTTCACTCCACTGGGGTTTGCAGGCTGCTGCTTCTTCATTAGGGGAAAATATCCACCGGCTTAAGGGAAGCGGAAACTCATCCTGAGGGACTCTCCGGCGGGGAGCTCTCCGCCTTTCCAAGGCCTCAGAGCAAAAGGGAGGCACCTGATCTCCCGCCATTTTGAATCTGGCCATCCGAATAGGCAGGCGTGTTCTCAGCTGAAGCTGCAGATAACCTTTCCCCCACCCCAATCGCTTCAGCACAGCATTCCCTGGCATCCCTCTATGGGGTTCATCACAAGTTTTGGTACTCTCTGCTTCATGTTCAGTCACCAGGATCACCGGGTTGGTGGCGATTTTTACCCACGAAACTCTGCGGCTTGGACCTTGCACCTTATTCCTTGTCAGCCTACCAGAGACTTTCCTAGCAGGTATTCAGGGAAGCTGGACTGTGGTCCTTTCTGCATTCACCTGCCACTCTAGATTTTCTCAGTGTTCAAGTTAAGGCCATTTAAGTCCATGGCAAAACAGCATCCAAAAAAACTCAGGGCAACAGCAGACTGAAACCGGGCCGACCACTAAAGGAAGGTAACATAGTGCAGAATGGGGGGGGGGGGACCCCAGAATAAAATGAAAGTTGTATTCAGTTTTCCCTCTAAGCTGGGTTAGTGTGAGCTAGCTCACAGTTATTTAGCCTCTGGCTCACACGTTTTTGTCTTAGCTCAGGAAGGAGGGCTCCAGAGCAAGCAAATTGATGCAGCAGCCAAATCGCTCGCTCACAACTTTAACGCCAGGAGCTCACAAAGCAGAATTTTTGCTCACAAGACTCCACAGCTTAGAGGGAGCACTGGCTGTATTTGATTTTAGTGTAGAATTGCTAGGAGGACACCGTGGTGAACATGGATTAAAAGGAGAGTGCGGAAAGGGCCAGTGAGAGACCAAGGCAGAGCACTACTTTGCTTTTTTTCAGGTCACCACTGACTAAGCTTAGATAGATATCAGGCCTTTCCTAAAGGCTCCAGTAAGCCGAAAACTTTTAGTGCAACGCCTGCGCTTCCTAGGAGCTCTCCTAGGTCCTGCAGACTATGTCTCTGTTTCTTTGGAAGCCGTCGCCTGCCTCCTCTTCACCAAAATAAAACCAAACTCCAGGGGCACCTTAAAGACGGACAACATTTATTTCAACATGAGCTTTTGTGAGTCACTGCTCACTTCAGATATAGTCAGGAAAAAATAACTCTTTCCTCCAGAACTGTCACATAGCCAATGAGGGTTAGCCATGTCATGATGTCACTGATGGCATATGAAGCCAATCCAGAGTGAGGGCAAAGCATTCTGAATAGGCACAGGTTTTGTTTGCCCTCAGTGATGTCATCCTGTAGCTGGATCTAATTAGCTGCCTCCTGACTCTCTTGTTCCTAAGGTTAAAGGCCTATTTTGTTTAACATATTTGATCAGGGTGCAATGGTTGTCTAAACAGGGACAGAAGAGAGAGGCAGACTCTGAAAGTTAAAAAAGAAAAAACTGGGAACCAACACACCCAACTGTCCATTGGTGCCATTTTTCTTTTGCTCAACAGAATCAAGAAGAGATCCGCTTATTAAATTGTTGTCAATAATCCCTATGGAACTTCTAACCTACAAAGCTATCTAAAATCCTTTGCACAGTCATCTTGCAGGAATAACGAATGATGGCCCATCACAGTTTTCATGTGACAATGGGTTCCACAGGCTGATTTTCTTTTAATGGCAAATGAAATTTACTGTTGGGCTCATGAATGAATACATCGACAATGTATGTTTATTACTGCATAGTACTAAGAAAAAGTGGCTCAGTGGTTAAGATGCTGAACTGCAGACCAGAAGGTCAGTAGTTCAGCAGTTCAAGACCCAAGGGTCAAGTGCCGCATGACGGAGTGAGCTCCCGTCTCTGGTCCCAGCTCCTGCCAGCCTAGCAGTTTGAAAGCAAGAAATTGCAAATAGATAAATAGGTACCGCTTCAGTGGGAAGGTAACAGCATTCCGTGCGCCTTGGCATCTAGTCATGTCAGCCACATGACCACGGAAACGTCTTTGGACAGTGCTGGCTCTTCGGCTTGGCAACGGAGAGGAGCACCTCACCCCTAGAATCGGATTTGACTGGCTTTCGAGCAAGGGAAACCTTGACCTTTACTAAGAAGCAATTATAACTCCTGGCCACGCATTATCTTGTGACAATGTGTTCCACAGCACGCTGGATTCATTGTTGGGTTACCCATCCCTCCTCCTTCCCTTGCAAGCACCATTCCTGTTACAGCCCAAACTGCAACTCTTTCGCATCACACCTAGTTTGGTCTGCCAGCTTTCCTGAATTGTCTTCCCTGGAGGAGCCGTGAGGGTTGAAGTAAAGAACGAGCTCGTTGCCAGTAAAATATTAACTAGGTAAATAATTTTGTCGTGTCACTCGCAAAGAAAAAGATAGATAACCGCCGAATCCATCAGGCCGAGGAGACAGTGGCTATTAGCCACAAGGTATAGCTAGGGGCTCTGGGGCAAGTGATGCTCTGTCTTCTTGGTGCTTGGGGGGGGGGTCAACAGTGGGAGGGCTTCTAATGTCCTGGCCCCACTGCTGGACCTCCTGATGGCACTGGTATTTCTGGCCACTGTGGGACACAGAGTGTTGGACTGGATGGGCCTTTGGCCTGATCCAACATTGGCGTCTCTTATGTTCTTATGTTCTTATGACAGAAGCCAGACGACCCAGCCAGCGAGCAGGCTGGCCGTATTATTCTGCAGAGACCACTGCAAGCTCCTGGAGCTACAATATTTGAGCTGAAAACATCTCATTTGTTATGGAGAGACTGGCCTCTTGGCCAAGCAGGCGGGGTGGTGGTGGCAGCAGATTTATTGCCCTGCCCTGCTTGGAGATTGGGCAGTGAGGAGGATTGGGATACAATTGCCAGCTTTGTTACTGGATTATGGCCAAGCAAGATAATTCTTTTAAAAAATCCTCACTCATCGATCTCACCGACCGGAGCCAAGACCAACATTGTCACCTGCCGACTCCCACCGACAAGTCTCCCCAGCGATTGGTCGAACTGTTCGGATGTCACGGAACATCCAGTAACATTCTGTCTGCTAAGGGGAAAGGGGTTTAGATGTAATAAACTGTTTTCTCATTTAGCTCCAAAAGCTGGAATTCATTCCAAGCCAGCAATTTATCCCTCAACATGTGGAGCAGATTCAAATTAGGGATGGACATAAGAACAAAGGAACGCCCCTTGTGGATCAGACCAGTGGTCCATGTAGTCCAGCATCCTGTCTCATACAGGGGCCAGCCAGTTAGGCTATGGTCAGGCCCCACCTGGAGTCCTATGTCCAGTTTTGGGCACCACATTTTAGGAAGGATGTTGACAAGCTCGAGCATGTCCAGAAGAGGGCAACCAGGATGGTGAGAGGGTTGGAATCCAAGTCTAACGAGGAAAGATTGAAAGAGTTGGGTATGTTTCGCCTGGGAAAGAGAAGGCTTAGAGGGGACATGATTGCAGTCTTCAAGTATTTGAAGGGCTGTCATGTAGAAGATGGAGCAGATCTATTCTCTCTTGCTCTGGATTGCAAGACTAGGTCTAATGGGTGGAAATGACAAGGGAGTCGTTACCAGCTAAATATCGGGAGAGACTTCCTAACCGTAAGAGTGGTTGAGCAGTGGAACAGTCTGCCTCAGGAGATGGTGGATGCTCCTTCGCTGGACGTTTTCAAGCAGAGGCTGGACGACCATCTTTTGGCTAATGCTGTAGGGCTATCTTTCGACTATGCTCCTGCAGAGTGCAGGGGGTTGGACTAGATGACCTGCAAGGTCCCCTCCAACTCTAACATTCTATGATCCTGTGATTCTATGATTCAGTTGTCCCTACAAGTCTACAAGGAGAGGGCACAGAGGCCAACGCCCAGCCCATGTTGTTGCTCCCCAGCAATGGTATTCAGAACAGGGGGCTTCCACTTAGTCATCGCTGCTAATAGCCACAGATGGTGGCTCCCCCCCCCATTAAATTGTCTAATCCTCTTTTAAAGCCATTTGTGCTAGCAGCCATCATTATTTCCACTGGCAGCAGACCCCACCAGATAATCACTCATGGAATGAAGACATACAACCTTTGGCCCCTCCCAGAAGTATCCTGTTCAATGTTATTCCCCTGGGTGATGTCGTTGTGAATGGTTTTCACTGCTGACACCGAGGATCCATTTGGTTCTCGTAGACATTTGTTACGCAATGGACCTGCTACCTATGCATCCAACGTATGCCACGTATACCCTGACTGCATGGATGGCCCAGGCTGGCTTGATCTCTTCCGGTCACAAATCATGTTGGAAAATATGTACACCTTATGGGGTGGGTGGGCACGAGGAAAGAGCGGTGTGAAAATAAAGATGGGGTGGGTTCAATAGCTGAACTGGCAAGCTCGTAAAATCTGATAGTACAAGCGCAGGAAGGGTTGCCTCAGTGCTTAGTTCCTGTGGCCCTTTCCAGTTTGGTGTAGTGGTTAAGTGCGCGGACTCTAATCTGGGAGAGCCGGGTTTGATTCCCCACTCCTCCACTCACACCTGATGGATGACCTTGGGCAAGCCGTAGCTCTGATAAGAGCTGTCCTTGAAAAAGAGCCGTTTCTGTCAGAGCTCTCTCAGCCCCGCCTACCTCACAGGGTGTCTGTTGTGGGGAGGGGAAGGGAAAGGAGTTTGTCAGCCGCTCTGAGACTCCCTTGAGTAGTGAAAGGCGGGGGATAAAGCCAATCCAAGTTTGGTGTCTCTAGCACACCAGGGGAGCATTCTCCAACCTCATGAACCAAACTGGTTCGTTGAAGTGGCTAAAAGTTCATAACCATGAACCGGGCGTGTCACAAACTGAACCACATTTTCCCAGTTTGTGCCCATCCCTAATTGCCACCTACTGGGTTGTGTTCCACTGAGCTCATGGCTAAGACTCCCTTGGTTTCTTCAGTCCTTCAGATGGCCCAGAGTTCAGGGAACAAGGGGCAACATTTGCCCAATGATCTTGGCACCTCTCTTTGCCGCCTTTGCCCACCTCGTGGTCTCTCTCAAGCCCTGAAAGCGAACCTCGAAAACTCCCCCTTGTTTGCAGAATTGTGATCGGTTGCCTGGAAACTGACGCTGCTCCCTTGGAAATCCTACATCATTAGCGTTTTAAAATATCCCTGGGAGACAAAGGCGAGAGGTGTCCTCCTAGCGGGAACCCACAGAATCCTCAAACCAAGCCCGACTGTACCAAAGGAAGCCCCACCACATCAATCAGCCACCGACAATCTCCTGGGGAGAGACAGAATGTGCTGAGACTTAACCGAATGATACAGCAGCAGGAGGAAGGCCCCACGCTACTACCCGGGGGTAGAAAGCGTTGTCATCTTCCGGCCAGCAGGAGCCGAAAGCGACACTTGCTGCCATAGTGGGAGCCTTAAACAAAGTCTGAGAGGCAGAAATAAGCTCAGCTGCTAGTGTGGAAGGCCAAGGGTGTGTGGCCCCCAAAAAGAGAAGCTGGAAGAAATTGATGTATTTCTGCCCTTGCTGTATTGTATAGATTTTAAAGATATAAATATTTTTATATTATTTTTTGAATTTTTAAGATATGAATCTTAGGATGCATTAACAGAAGCATTGTCTCCAGATCACAGGAGGTGGTAGTTCCGCTCTGTTCTGCTGTGGTCAGGCCTCACCTGGAGTCCTGTGTCCAGTTCTGGGCACCACATTTGAGGAAGGATGTTGACAAGCTCGAGCGTGTCCAGAAGGGGGCAACAAGGATGGTGAGAGGGTTGGAATCCAAGTCTTACGAGAAAAGGCTGAAAGAGTTGGGAATGTTTCGCCTGGAAAAGAGAAGGCTTAGAGGGGACATGATTTGCGGTCTTCAAGTATCTGAAGGGCTGTCATTTAGAAGATGGAGCAGATCTATTCTCTCTTGCTCCCGATTGCAAGACTAGATCTAATGGGTGGAAATGTCAAGGGAGTCGTTACTGGCTAAATATCAGGAGAGACTTCCTAACTGTAAGAGTGGTTGAGCAGTGGAACAGACTGCCTCGGGAGGTGGTGGATGCTCCTTTGCTGGACATTTTCAAGCGGAGGCTGGATGACCATCTTTCGGGTATGTCGAAGGGCCATCTTTCGGCTGTGCTCCTGCAGAGTGCAGGGGGCTGGACTAGATGACCTGCAAGGTCCCTTCCAACTCTAACATTCTATGATTCTATTATTCTAAATCACCTGTGTTCACCTCTTGCCTTGAGAATACTATGGGTTTGCCACAAGTCAGCTGCGATTTGATGGCAAGTTACACATATACGTGCTATAAAGGTAAAGGTTCCCTTGCTCAAAAGCCAGTCGAAACCGACTCTAGGGTTGCGGTGCTCATCTCCGTTTCAAAGCCGAAGAGCCAGCGCTGTCCGAAGACATTTCCGTGGTCATGTGGCCGGCATGACTAAACACCAAGGCACACGGAGCGCTGTTACCTTCCCACCGAAGTGGTACCTAATTATCTACTTGCAATTTCTTGCTTTCGAACTGCTAGGTTGGCAGGAGCTGGAACTAGAGATGGGAGCTCACTCCGTCATGTGGCAACCCGGGTCTCGAACTGCTGAACTACTGACCTTCCACAGCCTGCAGTTCAGCGTCTTAACCACTTGAGCCACCGCAGCTCCAATATATTCAACTTTTCACCCCAGCTATAGCTGGTGCATAATAAGCGTACAGATGTGGACACCATATGATCAAATCGACAAAGCCATCGGTGAAAAACAGAGAAAGAAGACTGTTGACAAAATATAAAACAAGTGCAAAAGAAAGCCAATGGGGGAAGGAAGACGTGCTTCTCCCTCCCCCCCTTTCCCCAGTGTGATTGGTCAGCCACCTTCCTCCCTCCCTCCCACAGACACTTCCTCTTCCTGTCCAGAAAACCTGAGCGGAGTCAGTCTTTCCCCATCCTCTCTGATTCTGTACGTCATCCTCGTCAGGACCACTTATGTCTATTGCCGCTGCTGATGGATCCTTGTCATCATTTTGGCATCATCCGTAAGACAAACATATTTTGATTTTAAGAAGAAGAGAAGAGATTGGATTCATACCCCATGGCCCTTCACTACCCAAGGGAGTCTCAGAGCGGCTTACAAACTCCTTTCCCTTCCCCTCCCCACAACAGACACCCTGTGGGGTGGGGGGGGCTGAGAGAACTCTGACACAAACGGCTCTTTCAGGAGCAGCTGTGCCAGAGCTTGTGACTGACCCAAGGTCACACCAGCAGGTGCAAGTGGAAGAGGAGTGGGGAATCAAACCCGCTTCTCCCAGATTAGAGTCCCCGCACTTAACCACTACACCAAACTGGCTCTTAATGGGAAGAATTGATGCGAGAAAGGTGAAAGAGGTGTGAAAACCAAGTCAAGGGAAGGTGCAAACCCCTCACCTTTGTTATACAGGGAGCCATCGAAATAATAACTGCCGGTGTAGAAGCCCGTCGCGAGCTCAATGAGGTGCCGCGCCCAAGTGTTGCCTGCTCCGGGAAAGCTGGCGAGGGCGATTAATTGTTTCGCTCGAGCAGTTAAAAACCTCCTGTCCATGCACCGGTTGTCTGCAAACAGATGACAGAGGGCTGTAAGAACAGAAGAAAAGCCCGGCACATGTCGGAACAAAGGTCCCACCCTGCTTCCCATGGCAGCCAATCAGATGTCCTGCAAGGCTCCAAGCAGGTCTGCAGAGGCCGAAGCCACCCCTTTTTGCCCTGCCCCGCAACTGGCATTGAGAGGTACACTGCCTCTGAACATGGAGGTTCCACTTTGCCACCCTGGCTAAATGCCAGTGATGGACGTGCCCTACACACTTTTGTCTAATCCCCTTTTAACGGCCTCTAGATGGGGAGCAGCGACCAGTCCTGGCCAATGCTCCCTCTAAGATGGGGAGTCTTGTGAGCAACATTTCTACTTTGTGAGTTACTGGCATTAAAGTTGTGAGCGAGCGATTTGGAAGGAACCATCCTTCCTGAGCTAAGACAAAAATGTGTGAGCTGGAGGCTAAAAAAACTGTGAACTAGCTCACACTAACTCAGCTTAGAGGGAACACTGGTCCTGGCTCTTATCTCCGTGTCTCTGGAAGAAGAAGAAGAAGAAGAAGAAGAAGAAGAAGAGGAGGAGGAGGAAGAGGAGGAGGAGGAGGAGGAGATTGGATTTCTACCCCGCCCTTCACTACCCGAAAGAGTCTCAGAACGGATTACAAACTCCTTCCCCTTCCCCTCCCCACAACAGACACCCTGTGAGGTGGGTGGGGCTGAGAGAGCTCTGACAGAAACTGCTCTTTTTCAAGGACAGCTCTTGTCAGAACTATGGCTTGCCCAAGGTCATCCAGCAGCTGCAAGTGGAAGAGTGGGGAATCAAACCCAGTTCTCCCAGATTAGAGTCCACGCACTGAACCACCACACCAAACACATGTTTCATCTCATCGTCTCCATTAGGATACACCCAAGACCCTTTTTACACATCCAAAGAACAAACGGAACACATGGATGGGCCCTTAAAAGAGGGGACACCGTTAAGAGAAAGAAAAGAGAAAAAGAAAAAAGAGAAAGCAGCCATCTGCTGCCCACAACTGGCAAATTGTCGTTTCCCATGTCTGATTTGAGCTGAAACTAATTACTGTTTCATTGAAAAGCGAAATTTATTTCTTTGGTAATTAAAAGAAATAGCAGGGGTTTCCTTCTTGAATGGATGTTCGGAGAGGGGGCCGAAGATCACCAGTCTGCCAGAAATGAGGAACCCTCCATGGAAAAGGGCAGACACGGGAAGATGCAATAGACAGAGCTGGACCTTCATCTGGTTTGGCCGCCTGTTGCTCCACGACAGAGAGAGGGGAGTTTCCCAACCTCGGAGAGGACCTGAGACCAGTGTCCCCTCTAAGCTGAGTTAGCGTGAGCGAGTTCACAGTTTTTTAGCCTCCGGCTCACACATTTTCGCCTTCGCTCGGGAAGGGATGGCTCCAGAGCCAACTAGTTGATGCAGCGGCCAAATCGCTCGCTCCCAACTTTAATGCCAGTCGCTCACCAAGTAGGATTCTTGCTCACAAGACTCCACAGCTTAGAGGGCGCATTGCCTGAGACCCTTTCTCTGGAGGGTCTACTGAGGACTGAACCTGGGACATTTTGCATGCAAAGCCAGTGCTTGACTACTGTGCAACAGGCCCTCGCTGACAGCTCTTGAGCTCACACCTGTGGGTCACTTATGTGCAGCGTCCCCCTGCTCACCTGGTCTGAGACACAGGAAGCTTCTTCCTCCGCTCCTGCTCCCTGAGACCTTTTACCTGGAGAGGCTGGGGCCTGACCTCGGGACCCTCAGAATGCAAGGCCTGTGGCTCTGCCACGGAGCCACTGCCCCAGCCCCAGGAGCAAGCCCAAAAGACTCACTGCCACAGGAGGTGGTGGCAGCTACAAGCATGGACGGCTTCAAGAGGGAATCAGATATACATGTGGAGCAGAGATCCATCGGTGGCTCATAGCCACAAGGGATAGATAGGAACTCTCAGTCTGGGGCAAGGGGTGCTCTGTATTCTTGGTGCTTGGCGGGGGGGGCCAACACCGGGAGGGCTTCTAGTGTCCCGGCCCCACTGCTGGACCTCCTGAGGGCACCTGGTATTTTTGGCCACTGTGTGACGCAGAGTGTTGGACTGGATGGGCCATTGGCCTGATCCATCACTGGCTTCTCTTATGTTCTTACCTTGCACTTGAGTCTGGTAAATGATGAAATACTTGGAGTTGCCGCAGCTCTCAAATTCCTCGCCACTGCATTTCTGTGCGCACAGCTGCTCATCTTCACGCTCGTGCAAATTGAAGAGGGTGGTGGGGAAGCCACAGTGGCACCAGGATCCGGCCAGCGCTGCAAGAGGGTACTCCTGGGGCGGGGGGTGGGTGTGGAGAGACCAACAAAAAAGACCTTCATGGCAGACATTCCATAGCAAAGGCGGCGAAGGAGAAAGGCCGCTGTTCCCGAAGCTGGGAGACCTGGGTTCAAGCCCCCATCCTGCTCGCTGGGTGACCTTGGGCCAGGTCGCATCCTCTCAGCCACGCCTACCTCACAGGGTCGTTGCTGCAATGACTGCAAGGGATACTCTCCATGTGGGCCACTCTGAGCCGCTCGAAAAAAAAGGGGAGGTTACGAAATGGACAAAGGAAACAGTGACGAGGAGGAGCAGGCACCAAATGCTCTTCTCGGGCAGGATCGGCATCACGACATCACGGGGGAAGCGGCAGAGGGCCACGGAAGAGCCTTGGCAGCCACCCCCACACACACTGTCAGGGAGCACCCTCAGGCTGCCTTCTGTCTCTGTGTGGTGGCAGCAGGCCCGCAGCCAGGATTCTTTTGGTCGGGGGGGCATTTCAATGTTTAAAGGGGCAGTTAAAACACAGTGAATTAAATTAATCTGAATGTCTGTCTTTAGAGGGGAAGGCTCCAAGTTTGTTTCTAGCCCTCCCCTTTCAAGACTATTTGTGGGGCGGGGCTTTTAATTAAGGGGGAAAGGCCCCAAAATGCCCCACTGTAGCTACCGGCCTGGGTGGCAGCCGCCCCACTGCCGCCCCGCCCCAGAAGGGTCGGTTTGTTCCTTATTGTATTGACATTCTTTATCCACGGCCTGCGCCCACTGCTAACAGAGTACAAGGCACCGCTGATCTACGGAGGACATAAAGCCCCAGTCTCATCCCAAGCCCTGCGTAAAGAAGCAGAAGCCAAATGCTCCAGGAATGGTTAACCCAGAGTGACGACAGCAAAGTCCCAAGCGGTACCACCTCGGAGAGTGGGTGACAACTGCGGGGAGCAGGTGACAACTGCGGGGCCAAGGACACACAGAGAGGGTTGGAATCCAAGTCTTATGAGGAAAGGCTGGGAGAGTTGGGTCTGTTTAGCCTGGGAAAGAGAAGGCTTAGAGGGGACGTGATTGCGGTCTTCAAGTATTTGAAGGGCTGTCATGTAGAAGATGGAGCAGATCTATTCTCCCTTGCTCCGGATTGCAAGACTAGATCGGGTGGGAATTACAAGGGAGTCGTTACCGGCTGAATATCAGGAGGAACTCCCTAACTGTAAGGGTGGCTGAGCAGTGGAACAGTCTGCCTCGGGAGGGGGTGGATGCTCCTTCGCTGGATGTGTTCAAGCGGAGGCTGGACGACCATCTTTCGCGTATGTTATAGGGCTATCTTTCGGCTACGCTCCTGCAGGGTGCAGGAGGTTGGACTAGATGACCTGCAAGGTCCCTTCCAACTCAAACATTCTATGATTCTATGAGTACAGCTGTCCACTGGCAAGAGGGAACTCGCTGCAGCTCAGCTGAACTCAGCTGAGAGCTCTGACTCACAGCAGCTTATGCTGGAACGAAGACTGCAGATTGTTAAGGGAGGGACCACAGGACTCCGCAGCTGACAGAGATCAGTTCCCCTGGTGAAGGTGGCTGCCTTTGGAGGGTGGATGCCACGGCGTTCTACCCCACGGATGTCTCTCCCCTCCCCCAAACCCACCCTCCCTAGGCTCCACCCCCAAATCTCCAGGGATTTCCCAACCCAGAGCCGGCCGCCGGCCTGTTGAGCTCAGCACAAGCTCAGCGTCAGCATAGAAGGGACAATCCATTTGGTGGAACAGATGCATCCTTACCTGTCCACCGAAGGCAAAAGGTGCAGGGAGAGGAGGAGGTCGATCCAGAACTGGGGGGCAGCCACCAAAAAGGCCCCGCCCCTCGTTGCCTCTGGTGGCACGGAGAAGGGCTTGACAGGATGACTGATCCAGGAAGGACGCTTTGGAAGCAGACAACTTTTCACTGAGCAATGAAGGTCTGTCCTAAGCCTGATTTCCTCCCCGGCTGATGGGCCACGTCAAACCACTCTTTCAGGTACACGAGATGCCAGCCGGGTAGGGAAACAAGCTGTGGACGGCTCTGTGATCTCCCCACCTCTGCCTGGCTTGCTCCCTTCTGGTCTCCTTACCAGTGTCAACTGCAAGTTATTTACTAGCATGAGGTGTTCTACAACCAGGCTCATGATACAGCTCTGAAAAGCGTGGCCCAATGGTGCTTAGATAATGTGTGCGTTTCTCACCTGAAGGAAGGCCGCTAAAAGCCCCCGCGGCCCTTCATCCGTGCCCTCGTTCGAGTCTTCAAGTGCCAGAGTTATGAGGGCCGCCGCGAGACCTGACAGGCAATTTAATACCCAGGGATGCGGCGAGGCCGGGTTAATCAAGGGGCACGCCGCAATGAGTTTGTATTTACCACCTCGGAGAGCCGGGCTTCCGAGGGAGCGGGTGACAACTGCGGGGCCAAGGACACCCAGAGCCATTCCCAAGTCACTTGCTGTGTCCAATTAACTGGCTAATTAGAAGATGCCACCAGCCCAAAGCGCCCCACCGCAGCGGAAGACCAACAGTGCGGATGGGCCTCCTCAGAGGCCAAGCTCTCTTCGGCAGTGATGAAGGTGTTCTGGTCACTACCGAAAGAATCCTTCAGTCCTCCCTCGAAAGCAGGAGGCCCCAGTTTTTTGAGCCTGTGGGCACCTTTCGGAATCCTGACACGGGGTGGTGGGCGCAACTACAAAATGGCTGCCACAGGAAGCACAGCCAACTACAAAATGGCCACCACAGGAAGCACAGCCAACCACAAAATGGCTGTCACAGGAAGCACAGCCAACCACAAAATGGCTGCTGCAGGAGGTGGAGCCAACCACAGAATGGCTGCCCCAGGCGGTGCGGCCAACTGACAAAGTGTCAGGGAGTGAGGTCATGCATAACTCTAATAGTAACACTTCCAACATTTCAGGCAGAAGCTCTGTTTAGAAGAAGAAGAGATTGGCTTTGTACCCCACCCTTCACTACCTGAAGGAGTCTCAGAGTGGCTTAGAATCTCCTTTCCCTTCCCCTCCCCACAACAGACACCCTGTGAGCAATGCTCCCTCTAAGCTGTGGAGTCTTGTGAGGTGGGTAGGTGGGGCTGAGAGAGCTCTCTCGAGAACTGCTCTTGAGAGAATAGCTGAGAGAAAGAGAAGAAGAAGAGATTGGATTCATATCCCGCCCTTCACTCGGAGTCTCAGAGCGACTTGCAAAGTTCTCTCTCTTCCCCTCCCCAGAACAGACACCCTGTGAGGAAGGTGGGGCTGAGAGAGCTCACTCGAGAACTTCTCTTGAGAGAATAGCTAGAGAAAGAGAAGAAGAAGAAGAGATTGGGTTTATACCCTGCCCTTCACTGCCCGAAGGAGTCTCAGAGCGGCTTATACTCTCCTTTCCCTTCCCCTCCCCACAACAGACACCCTGTGAGGTGGGTGGGGCTGAGAGAGCTCTTTCGAGGACCGCCTGTGAGAGAACAGCTCCGAGAGTCACCCAGCTGGCTACATGTGGAGGAGTGGTGAATCAAACCCGTTTCTCCAGATTAGAGTCTGCCGCTCTTAACCACTACATCAAACTGTGGAGAACAGGCATAAGAAGATAAACAAAGTTTATGGCATTAATTCCCCACAACCAGGCTTGGGAGGACGCACAGCTTGTGGCATGCGCATCCACTAAACTCAATGTTGCCATCCCCTTAAACTCAGGACCAAAATGACCAGACTTTAAATGCCCGTGTAGACATGCTGCTCTTGCGCACTGGGCTCCTTGGTGGTGTACGGTCGGTGCACAATTCTGTGGGTTGCATTCCACGGCCATGCTCACAGGCACCTGTCCGTGGGATGCACGGGCAGGACATCCCACTTACCTTCCCGGTGCAGAAGTCAACACATCGGTCCACAGACATGTTTTTCATCACCCGGCTTGCCAACAAAGCCACGGAAACGTTCTCTGGCCTGCGGAAACATCCCCGGAATATGGCGCTGCCATCTGGAAGCAAGGAGAGAGGGGGAGAGTCAGAAAATGGGGAGCGCATCAGCCGGGAGTGCATTTTGGAACGTCAGCCTCTGCGGGGACTGGACAGTGCAAAAGGAGAAGGCCGTGGCTCAGTGGAAAAGCCTTTGCTTGGCATGCGGACGGTCCCAGGTTCAATCCCCAACATCTCCAGCTGAAAAGGACGAGGCAGGGGGTGATGTGAAAGACCTCAGCCTGAGGCCCTGGAGAGTCGCTGCCAGTCTGAGTAGGCAATACGGACTTTGATGGTCTGATTTGGCGTCAGGCAGCTTCAGACATTTCGAAAGCTGATCTGGATAATGTTTCTTGAGATGTGGCATTTGGCAGGAGACAGAGAAGCCCACAAGTAGTGCGACATGCCCAAGAGGACCTGGACTGTTTCTCCCCCCAAACAACAGCTCCCCTTTTCCATGCAATCTGGGGAAAGACCTCTGGAAGTGAGCAGAGTTGGCTTGCTCATCATGAAGAATCCCACTGGGCCTGGAAAAAGTCTCAGCATGTCTAAGTTCTGCAGAACTCCCAACTGATTCATTGCAGACAACAGGCGACGTTGTCTGCCCTGGTTCAGATAACATTTGGTCATCTTAAGAAGAAGAAGAGATTGGATTTATACCCCGCCCTTCACTCAGAGTCTCAGAGCGGCTTACAAACTCCTTTCCCTCCCCCTCCCCACAACAGACACCCTGCGAGGGAGGTGGGGCTGAGAGAGCTCTGACAGAAACTGCTCTTTTCCGAGAACAGCTCTTATCAGAACTACGGCTTGCCCAAGGTCATCCAGCAGCTGCGAGTGGAAGAGTGGGGAATCAAACCCGGTTCACCCAGATTAGAGTCCGCGCACTTCACCACGACACCAAACTGGCTCTCAAACACTGGCCAGTTCCCTGTTTCTTATTCTCATTCTCATTCTGGGTAGGGATGCCAACCTCCAGGTGGGACCTGGGGATACTGCAGAATAACAGCTCACCCCCAGACTACAGAGATCAGTTCCCCTGGAGAAAATGGCTGCTTTGGAGGGTGGACTCCAAGGCACTGTACCCCACTGAGTTCCCGGTCCTCCCCAGGCTCCATCCCCAAATCTCCAGGCGTTTCCCATCCTGGATCTGACAACCATGCCCCCCCCCAATCCCCAAGCAGTAGCCAGGGGGAGCACCTGACAACCCCAATTCTGGGTTTGTTCAGGCAACAGACACATTAGCCAGCTTTTCCGCTGAGCATGTACAGACTGAACGAAGGAAGCACGGCTCTCACACAACACCAAGGCCTCCTGCGACATCCTGACTCCGTTTCAGCAGCTTCTGACAGGCTCCGCTCTGGCCTCACTGGATGGAGAGGGTGCAACTTGCAAAGCCTCTAGAAATGAAATTAAATCTCCGGCAGGGTGTCAGCTATGCTGCCATGAAGGTTGGGGAGTTTGGTCTTTATCTGCTTAGTTGCTATTCCTTTCCTTTCAGGTTAATTGCTACTGCATTCCTTTCTGTGCTTTCTCTGCTGTGCGCCGAAATGCTTATCTATACAGATGTGCAGGAGGGTGTTGTGGTGTCTGGGTTTTCCCTAGGTGTCGTGGGAGAGTGTTCGTTCTCAGCTTCAGCTACCTAACGGTTTCTAAGCTTTATCCTGCGTGCAGGAGGGTGCCTAATTGGCCAGTGCTGTGGGTGTGTAAGTGCATATCTATATATCTAATAGCCAAGTTGCCCCCGTGAGTGTGGATCGCTAAATCAGCGCTCCGGGGGCACTTGGGGGGGAGGGGGAGGTTTGTGCACACGTGGGCCAGTCCCCATGTGTGCACAAAAATGCTAAAAGTTGGAAAAAAATTCGGGGGGATGTTTAAATCCCCCCGAAAGTGCCAGAGTGTTCCGTGCGTATGTGCGGAACGCTCTGCGACCCAGGCTGCCGCCGCC
>NW_015167526.1:1751646-1795574 GCF_001447785.1 Gekko japonicus
GAGATAGAGAAGGGGGGGAGGGAGAGAGAGAGACTGGGGGGGAAGAGAGAGAAGGGGGGAGACACTGGGGGAGAAGAGAAAGAAGGGGGGAAGAGAGAGACAGAGAGAGAGAGAGACTGGGGGGAAGAGAGAGAACGGGGGAAAGAGAGAGACTGCCCCCCGCGAGTATCGCGGGTCCCCCCTTGTGAATATCCTATATCCTATTATGCCTATGGGGCCGCCGCCATTCTTAACAGTGCCTATGTTACTGCATCTATAGGTAAAGGTAAAGGTTCCCTTGCTCGAAGCCAGTCGAATCTGACTCTAGGGTTGCGGTGCTCATCTCCGTTTCAAAGCCGAAGAGCCAGCGCTGTCCGAAGACGTTTCCGTGGTCATGTGGCCAGCATGACTAAACGCCAAGGCGCACGGCACGCTGTTACCTTCCCACCAAAGTGGTACCTATTTATCTACTTGCAATTTCTTGCTTTCAAACTGCTAGGTTGGCAGGAGCTGGAACTAGAGATGGGAGCTCACTCCATCATGCGGCACCCGGGTCTCGAACTGCTGAACTACTGACCTTCCACAGCCTGCAGTTCAGTGTCTTAACCACTTGAGCTCTGCAATAAAAGTATAACCGTTCCTGAATGCATCTACTTTGTTGTTGGCTGTGGGTTCTGACACAGGACAGAAAGAGCCTTCTGAGCTCAGACAGGTCCAAAGGTTTCGCACATACAGATTTAAACATCTCCAGTGTAACTGGGGGCGCAGAATCCTTTTTGCTCTTAAGCAGCTGCCAGAATAAAAGGGGCACGGCCGCTTGCTCATCACCCAGGAAATTTTGAAAAATAACTGTATAGTGTGTTGTCACCGAAGAATAGATTCTTTTGAATTATGGTGCTGGAGAAGACTCTTGAGAGTCCCCTGGACTGCCAGGAGATCAAATCAGTCAATCCTAAAAGAAATCAACCCTGACTGTTCCCTGGAAGGCCAGAGACTGAAGCTGAAGCTCAAATACTTTGGCCACCCAATGAGAAGGGAGCACTCACTGGAGGAGAAGACCCTGAGGCTGGGAAAGACTGAAGGTCAAAGAAGACGGGGACGGCAAAGGATGAGATGGTTAGACAGTGTTACCAATGCAACGAACATGAAATTGAGCAAACTCCAGAGGATTATGAAGGACAGGAGGGCGTGGCATGATGTGGAGCCGAAGAGTCGGACTGTGCGACTGAACAACAGCAACAGCAAGTGTTGTCAAAGGCTTTCACGGCCAGAGTTCATTAGTTGTTGTAGATTTTCCGGGCTGTATGACCACGGCCATACAGCCCAGAAAAGTTACAACAACTAACTGTATAGTGAATAGAACAAATTTAGAGTCCAGTGGCACCTACAAAGGTTATTTAATTCTGCTTTTGCATAGCTTAAAACATCTTCATCATGTTACATGTTAATTCTCTGCTCAGCCCGTCTATTAGTTTGAACCTCACCTCCCATTCCACTGTATTTGAAAAAGTGTGTGTGCACTTGAATAGACCTTTGTTGGTCTTAAAGGTGCCTGACTGGACTCTAAATTTGTTCTACGGCTTCAGACCAACACGGCTGACTGCCTAGATCTATGTATAGTGAACAGAATGAAGTGTGAGTCCAGTGGCACCTTTAAGAAGAAGAAGAAGAAGAGATTGGATTTATACCCCTCCCTTCACTACCCAAGGGAGTCTCAGAGCGGCTGACAAACTCCTTTCCCTTCCCGTCCCCACAATAGACACCCTGTGAGGTGGGTGGGGCTGAGAGAACTCTGACAGAAACTGCTCTTTTTCAAGAACAGCTGTGCCAGAACTATGGCTTGCCCAAGGTCATCCAGCAGATGCAAGAGGAGGAGTGGGAAATCAAACCCGGATCTCCCAGATTAGAGTCCGCGCAGCTAACCACTACACCATAATGGAGGCCAGATTTACTAGATCATTGAGGAAAAGTTGTATATGTGGGATGGGATCTGATGAAACATTGGAACATGTAATTTTCGATTGTCTTATATATCATAATATCAGGGAAGTTTTGATCAAGCCTATAGTTAACTCCTTTCCAGGTCGTAATAGAAGGATACTTTTGTCAATTATGCTGGCAGGAGATAATCAAAAGTTGACTAGAATGGTTGCCAAATTTGGTTGGTTGGCTTACCAAACTAGGAAAGAGATAAAGGACAGATAGGCCTAAACCTAATTTTTAATCAAAATTCTGATTCTATTATTTCTGTATTTTAAAGTTTTTAGATCCTATTTATAATTTTAGATGCCGATATATTTTATAATTTTACTGCTCCTGTAACTGTATTTACTTGTCTTCTATTATTCTGGTCTATGACCGTAATAAACTTGAAAAATACACCAAACTGGCTAAGACCACCAAAGTTTAATTCTGGGCATAAGCTTTCACAGGACTCTTTTTGTAGAAAAAGCCCAGCAGGAACTCATTAGCATAATAGGCCACACCCAACAGCAGGAACTCATTAGCATATTAGGCCACACCCCTGACAGCACAGCTCATTAGCACATTAGGCCACACCCCCATTGTACCAGAAGTGTGGTTATCCAGCCACACCCACCTTTTGCTTCTTATTCTGTTTACCTTGTTTGTTGTCAAAACCCAGGGCCTTTTTTCGTAGCAGGAACTCCTTTGCATGTTAGGCCACACACCCCTAATGTAGCCAATCCTAATGAGTTTCTGCTGTTGGGTGTGGCCTATTATGCTAATAAGTTCCTGCTGGGCGTGGCCAACTTGGGAGCCAGCCGGAACTCTGTTCCTGTGCGCTCCTGCCCAAAAATAGCCCTGAGCTTTCAAGTGTGCGTGCAGACAAATGCTTATATCCAGAATTAAATTCTGGTGGACTTAAGGGTGCCCACTGGACTCACACTTTATTCTGTTTCTTCAGACCAACACGGCAACCCACCTGAATGTCTAGTGAATAAGCCGTGGTCTGTCCTGGGCTCCGTACTTAATTCCTTCCCAGCCCCCGGCTGCCCTGTTCAGGTGGACTCTGAGCTTCAAGCTCTGCCCAGAGACGAGATCTTTTGATTTCCAGAACTGGCAACCCCACCTGGAATTTTAATGGCCCCCTTCTCTATCGTGATGGCGATCTGAAGCAAACGTACAGCTGCAGAAACTCCATCTCCCCCGAGACATTCCTGGCCCATTCATTCCTCATCCAATTTCAATCCGGGCTTCTGGTCCAATCTTTTTCTCACGAAGCACAAAAAGCCCCCGGAACAAGGGGATCTTTTCTCCCTGCTGCCTGGCACTCAGTGAGTGCTCTGTTTTAGGCCCACAAGGGATTTCCCCCTTCGCCTACCCGGATCAACAAAAGCCTCAAACATTCTAGCTCTCTTACCTTAAAAAGGAAAAAAAAAAGATGACTGTTATGATAGCTGCCTGCCTCCCAGCCCATCCAACCCCGCCAGCGACTACTCCCCAAAATATAATGGGCTATTTATTGACTTGTAAACATGACACTTGGCAAACTGTAGCAGTGGAAAAGAGCAAGAGTCCAGTAGCAGCTTAAAGACTAACAGAATTACAGACAAGCAGTGTTCCCTCTAAGCTGAGTTCGTGTGAACTCGCTCACAGTTTTTTTAACCTCCGGCTCACACATTTTTGTCTTAGCTCAGGAAGGATGGCCCCAGAGCAAACTAATTTATGCAGTAGGCCAATCACACGGTCCCCCGAGTCTCCGCGCTTAGACTGTTAGCTGGCGATCACACGGCAATGCCACAGTGTGGCAAAGAAGCGGCACGACAAGCGTTTCGTATTTGTGATCATGCACAGTTCCGTGGAGCAGCACTGCTTTCAGTTATGTGTTTGTGCGCATGCGCTTACAAAAAACCATCCCGTTTGCGACAGAATGTGGACGGGTGCCGGATACCACAGGATACTAGTGCTCCTGCGATCAGATGCCCGCCCCTGCCCTGCGTTTTCCGGATACTAGTGCACTTTTTTACTGCGCATCTTTGGCGGGATGCCATGGGTTGGCCACGGGCACATTACGCTTCCCAGATGTTGCTGTGTGATCGCACCCCGAAAATCCGCCTGACATTCGTGCCTTTAGCATGGCAAATCCTCCGTGTGACCGGGGCCAAAGTAGAGTTTTTGCTCCCAAGACTCCACAGCTTAGAGGGAGCATTGCCTGTGAGGTAGGTGGGGCTGAGAGAGCTCTTTCAAGGACTGCTCTTGAGAGAACAGCTCAGAGAGAACTGTGACAAGTCGCCCAGCTGGCTTCATGTGGAAGAGTGGGGAATCAAACCTGGTTGTCCCAGATTAGAGTCCACCGCTCTTAACCACCACATCAAACTGAGCCCACTGCATCCTCCTAACAACCCTGTGAGGTAGGCTAGGCTAAGAAACTGTGCCTGGGTCAAGGTCACCCAAGGTCACCGCTGAGCAAGGATTTGAAATCGGTTCACCTAGCCTGACAAACTGACTGCTCCTCCACACACTGTCTCTCTTTGCTGATTATCCATTGTTGCATGGAAGCGGATCTTTTGATTTCCACTTCTGCTGGCAATAAAATCTTACTGCTCCTAATAAATTGAAAACGAATGGACCTCTCTTTATTTCTGACCAATCTGTTCCCTGTATCCCAGCAACAGGCAATTCGTGAGACCCTTTATTCCTGTCATGGGGGGGGGGACCTGTCCGTCATCAGGATTTTCTCCAGCCTGACGCTGTAACTCCCGCTTCCTCAGCCTTTCGCAAAACCGCATCCCTGTTCTATCGATCCCTCCTTCAGCACTTCTCTCTCCAAGGAATACAGCGGTGCCCAGATTTATAGTTCCCTAGAATGGCACAAATCAAAAGGTAAAATTAATTTCCTGCAGCCACCGACCTCCTGGCCGTGGGTGGAGATGAATGCGGCTCCCGGATCCCCTCCATTCCAACATCTGGGTCAATTTTGTCTTCACTAGGGCAAGAAATCCCGCTCAGCCCCAGATGCCTCGCCCCATAAGAGAACGAGCATCATTCATCTGCTCTGCTTCCTGCTATCGTGCCTCCAAGCAGTGTACCCTCTAAGCTGAGTTAGTGTGAGCTAGCTCACAGTTTTTTAGCCTCCGGCTCACACATTTTTGTCTTAGTTCTGGAAGGATGGCTCCAGAGCGAACTGATTGATGCAGTAGCCCAATCGCTCGCTCACAACTTTAATGCCGGTAGCTCACAAAGTAGAATTTTTGCTCACAGGACTCCACAGCTTAGAGGGAGCATTGCAGCCAGTGTTCCCTCTCAGCTGAGTTAATGTGAGCTAGCTCACAGTTGTTTAGCCTCCGGCTCACACTTTTTTGTCTTGGCTCGGGACGGATGGCTCCAGAGCAAACTAATTTATGCCGCAGCCAAATTGCTCACTCACAGCTTTAATGCCAGTAGCTCAGTGGCCGGTCGCCACAAACACAATAGACTCAAGCTAGGTGCAAAGTCCAAACCAAGCCGAGAGACAGTGCCAGGGGTCGGAATGCTGGGAGAGCAATCAGAGGTCTCAGGAGTGAGGAGTGGAGTCTGGCGGCTGGGACAGCGTCCGAGATTGCACGGTTGCGTCCGCACCGAGGCAGGTGACGTGCCTGCTTATAATTGGATCCTCCCTTCCCTGGGAGGCGACCTGCAAAGACTCACGGCCCCTTACATTGCCTTTGCAACAGCTGAATTCTGGCACTCCTCTGTCTCTCCTGGCGTGCCCTGTGTCATGATCTGGGCTGTGCCACCAGAGGCCTACTAGGACCAGGGAGCCTGGCTAGCAGTAGGTGAGGCTGGGCCTACAACTCCCAGAAGCCCCTGAGAGGTTTTGGAGCCAAAATTGACCAATAGGGAAGAAGAGGGCTGGGGAACAAAAGGGCTGGGGCCAGAGCAGAAGCTGTTCTTTATTCCAGAGGGCAGAGCCAGAAGGCAGGCTGCTGCAGGGAAGAGACCCTCATCCGGAGGGAAGGGTGAGTAGTCTAAGGCCACTTGAGATAGTGAGCAAGGGACAGTCTATATTTAGACGCATTAGGGCATTTGATTTCTTTTCTTCTCACCCACTTACTGTTATAATTCTGCACCTTGTTGTTTGACCTCCTATAAAATAAACCTTTCCCTTGTTTCACTCTGCCTGGTCCTCACGCCTGTTATTCGGCCAAAAGGGAGGTCTGAAGGTCTTGGGAGGGTGCTCTGGGCCTTCTCAAGGGAACCTAAATCCAGAGTGGTGGCAGCGTCAGGTGACACCCCACCTGAGCCACGGCACCCTGCGTCTGGGACAGTCAGGGGAGCTGGGTGGGGGCCATGGTCCCGTGGTGTCTCCCACTGGGGGTGCTGGGCCAGGCTCTGGACCGGGCTCTGCCACCAACTGCACCTCAAACTCCTCGCCTTGCTGCCCCTCCTGCGCAGATGTTGGGGCCTCTTCTCCCTCAGGTGCTGGCAAAGGTTCCTCTTTGGGGCTGACTACGGGGGAGGCTGGGTTGCTGCGTGCCTCTTCCCCGTCTGAGGAATTGTCAACCTCAGCTGAGCCAGGACCCATGACATCCAGGTTCAAATCCCCACTTGTACCACGGAAGCTTGCTGGGTGACCTTCGGCCAGTCACCTACTCTCAGCCGAACCTACCTCACAGGGTTGTTGTGAAGATAAACAAAGGCGTGGAGAATGATGTAAGCCGCTCTAGGTCCCCATTGGGCTGAAAGGTGGGATATGAATGAACTGAAGAAAGAAAGAAATGCTGAAAGGCCAAGGGCAGTGTTTCTCGAAAGCTGACAAAGAGAGCTGTGTTTCTCGAAAGCTTATGCTACAATAAAGTTTGTTCGTCTTAAAGGTGCTGCTGGGCTTTTGACTACTCGAGTCCCGTGATTGCTGCAATACTCAGCGATTCTCCGACTCTTTGCTTTTGCATTTCCTCCGCCCCCAGCTTGCCGGGAGCCATTTGCGCCGGTCCTGCCTGCGCACCCCTAGTGAGATCTCTGGTGGTGGCTTCAGGAGGACAGTCTGCCGAGGCTCACCCGCAGAAATGTTCCCTCCACCTGCCTGCCTGGCAGGATCCCCGGCTCCCTCTTTGACATTTAAGTACCTGCTAATGAACACCCCCAGCCCTGCCTCTTAACTACCGAGGCCGCAAGGAACACAATGAATACAAAATGAGATGGAAAGCTGCGAAGAGTCAGAAAGAGATCAAAAACCCATTTCAGACTCATTAGCGGCGCTCAAGCCTCTCTTCCTGCCTTCTGCACATGCCGCTGTCCGGTCCACGCATTGCCTGGTGCCGAATCCGCCAGTCCGTAGGGCTCAATGGTGCGCTTTCCCACCCGTTCTCACCACCCCAGTTAACCAACAGAAAAGAGCAAGAGTCCAGGAGCACCTGAAAGACTAACTAAACTTGCGGCAGGGTGTGAGCTCTCCTGAGTCACTGCTCACTTCAGCAATGACTCGTGAAAGCTCCTAGGTAAAGGTTTCCCTTCCTTGAAACCCAGTCAAATCCGACTCTAGAGATGCAGTGCTCATCTCTGTTTCCAAGCCGAAGAGCCAGCGCTGTCCGAAGACGTTTCCGTGGTCATGTGGCCAGCATGACTAGACGCCAAGGCACATGGAACGCTGCTACCTTCCCACCGAAGTGGTCCATCTTTATCTACTTGCAATTTCTTGCTTTCGAACTGCTAGATTGGCAGAAGCTGGGACTGGAGATGGGAGCTCACTCCGTCATGCGACACTCGGGTCTTGAACTGCTGAACTACCGACCTTCCAGTCTGCAGTTCAGCGTCTTAACCGCTACCCTGCCACAAATTTTGTAGATGCAATGAACATGAAGTTGAGCAAACTTCAGAGGATGGCGGAAGACCGGAAGGCCTGGCGGGATCTGGTCCATGGGGTCGCGAAGAGTCGGACTCGACTGTGTGACTGAACAACCAAAAAAAGGTGCTCCCAGACTCTTGCTCTTTTCCAACACTATGGACAGACTAACACAGTCAGCTACCCATCTTGATCAAGCTCCAGTTAAGCAGAACATTCCAAGATATGAGTTAGGGCTGTGCATGACTTGTGATGGGAATCTGGGATTCTATCGGCACATTTTAAGAATCTTGTTTTGCAGAAGGACCACGTTTCTAGGATTATGGCTTCAGAGATAAGCTTAGGCACATATGCTCCACTGTGCGGGTGAGTCTACTTTCGCAGGGTTTCATTCCCTAAATTATGTGTTATGTGTCACAAGCTAAACATGAGCCTGCAGTGTGATATGACTGCAAAGAAAGCTAATGCAATCTTAGGATGCATTCACAGAAGCACTGTGTCCACATCACGGGAGGTGGTAGTTCCGCTCTATTCTGCTATGGTCAGGCCTCACCTGGAGTCCTGTCTCCAGCTTTGGGCACCACATTTTAGGAAGGAGAGAACTTGTGACTGAAGAAGAGATTGGATTTATACCCCGCCTGTCACTACCCAAGGGAGTCTCAGAGCGGCTTACAAACCCCTTTCCCTTCCCCTCCCCACAACAGACACCCTGTGAGGTGGGCGGGGCTGAGAGAGCTCTTGACAGAAACTGCTCTTTATTCAAGGACAGCTCTTATCAGAACTACGGCTTGCCCAAGGCCATCCAGCAGGTGCAAGTGGAGGAGTGGGGAATCCAACCCGGTTCTCCCAGATTAGAGTCCGCGCACTTCACCACAACACCACACTGGCTCCACTACACCAAACCACTACATCAAACTGGTAGAGAAAAGGAGGGTATAAAAACCTACTCTCCTCTTCTCTGTGAGCCTCTTGTCTCGAAAACCTTATGGGGTCAGCACAAGTTGGCTGCGGCTTGAGGGCCCTCTACACACACAGACAGAACTCTGCTTTTCTTGGTGCAGACAGCTTTATTTTGTAAAGGCCGAATTCAAAGCTATATGCAACCCCGGCTCAATTTCCTCCCACTTTGGGGGAACCCCCCCCCCAGCTCTCTGTCCACCTCTGCCCTTGCATCCCAGTGTTCCCCCTAAGCTGAGTGAGTGTGAGCCAGCTCACAGTTTTCTAGCCTCCGGCTCACACATTTTTGTCTGCACTCAGGATGGACGGCTCCAGAGAGCAAACTAATTTATGCAGTAGCCTGCTTGCTCGCTCACAACTTTAATGCCAGTAGCTCACAAAGCAGAATTTTTGCTCACAGGACTCCACAGCTGAGAGGGAGCGTTGCCCAGGACAGCCCCTAAGTGGTCTCTCAGGAAAATCTCCCCCCCCCCCTCTGAGGTTCAAAAGCACACCGAGCGAGTTCTTGGCAGCCAGCCCTTCTGCATGGAACCCTTGTCCCTGGGAGGTTTATGAAATCCCTGACCAGAGCATATTTGGCAGGGCGTGGAAAAAAACAACTTTGTTTGGGCAGGATTTGCGGGGCTGAAATGCGAGCCACCTGAGAGATTATTTTAGCACACTGTACACACACCCACACACACAACTGGCCACTGGCTTAGATGGCGTCTTGCAAGAAAGAGAGAAACCCACAGAGGACTTGGCATACAAACATATAAAGACACTTTATACCCGTTCCGGGACCGGCTATGGCGCCATCTAGCTCAGTATTGTTTACTCGGACGGGAAGCGGCTCTCCAGGGTCTCAGGCAAGGAAGGGCATTTCCCAGCACCTGAGAACCTTTCACAGGCAATGCCGGGGATTGAACCGGAGAGCCTTTGATCACAGCACAGACGCCAAGCGCCTTTCCTTAAATGTACAGTGCTGGGTCACCGGGTCACCTAGCTGAGTCACTCTCTCTGGCTTTAAAGCCCCGAAGAGCTGCTGCCAGTCAAAGGTTTCTCCCCAAACTGTTGTTACTGGGAGCAATGCTCCCTCTAAGCTGTGGAGTCTTGTGAGCAAAAATTCTACTTTGTGAGCTACTGGCATTAGAGTTGTGAGCGAGCGATTTGGCTACTGCATAAATTACCGTAGTTTGCTCTGGAGCCCTCCTTCCTGAGCGAAGACAAAAATGTGTGAGCCAGAGGCTAAAAATCTGTGAGCTAGCTCACACTAACTCAGCTTAGAGGGAACACTGACTGGGAGTTGCCACGGGCAGGAACTGGGACCGTCTGCTTGCAAAGCAGGTATGTGCCCCCCCCCTGAAGCCAAGGCCGCTTCTCTAAGAGTTGAAAGTCAGGGTGACCAAGTGGAACCTCCAGTGTTCAGGGGCAGTATCTGTGTGAGCACCACATGCTGCAGAATACAGCCTTAGTTACAGGGTGGGGTGGGGATGCAGGAATCCTAACCAATAAAATAGAGTAACCTGAATTAACTCCCATCCTAGCCCCTAAACATAGAGGGGTGTGCCCCATAAAAAGAAGCAGGAGAGAAGAAGAGATTGGATTTATACCCTGCCCTTCACTACCCAAGGAGTCTCAGAGTAGCTTACAAACTCTTCTCCCTTCCCCTCCCCACGATAGCCCCCCTGTGAGGTCGGTGGGGCTGAGAGAGCTCTGACAGAAACGGCTCTTTTTCGAGGACAGCTGTGCCAGAACTACAGCTTGCCCAAGGTCATCCTGCAGCTGCATGTGTAGGAGTGGAGAGTCAAACCCGGTTCTCCCAGATTAGAGTCTGCGCACTTAACCACGACACCAAACTCAACACTTAGTTGAGCAGAGTGGTAAGCAATGCTCTCCCTCTAAGCTGTGGAGCCTTGTGAGCAAGCGATTTGGCTACCGCATCAATTAGTTTGCTCTGGAGCCCTCCTTCCTGAGCCAAGACAAAAATATGTGAGCCGGAGGCTAAAAAACTGTGAGCTAGCTCACACTAACTCAGCTTAGAGGGAACGCTGATGGTAAGATAGAAGTCATAAGAACCCTGATCCTCATAAACCCTCACAGAAAGCAACCCTGGAGCCATCCATCTTCAGCACTGGTCCCTATCCTTTTAAAGCCCACAAGCACTTTTGGAATTCTGACAGAGCGTGGCGGGCAAAGCCACAAAATGGCTGCCAGAGGAGATGGCGCCAGGCACAAAATGGCTGCCGCAGATTACCTTCAGTGAAAACCCTCATGCTGTGATGGCAACTGTTGCCAAAGCAACCTTCTTAAACATCTGTAAAGTAAAGGTAAAGGTAAAGGTTCCCTTGCTCAAAAGCCAGTCGAGTCCGACTCTAGGGTTGCGGTGCTCATCTCCGTTTCAAAGCCGAAGAGCCAGCGCTGTCCAAAGACATTTCCGTGGTCATGTGGCCGGCATGACTAAACACCAAGGCGCACAGAATGCTGTTACCCTCCCACCAAAGTGGTACCTATTTATCTACTTGCAATTTCTTGCTTTCTCCAAGCTAGAGATGGGAGCTCACTCCATCATGCGGCAACTCGGGTCTCGAACTGCTGAACTACTGACCTTCCACAGCCTGCAGTTCAGCGTCTTAACCACTTGAGCCACTGCAGCTCCTTAAACATCTGTTGTTCAGTCACAGCTAATCAAATCTCCATTAGCCAATCAGAGTGCTTGCTGGGCAAACGCCCCACCTGGCCACACCGACTTTCTGAAAACACTTGGTGGGCACTAGGAAAGGGGTCAGTGGGTGCCACGTTGAGGTCCCCTGGCCTGTCGAAATCTTATAGCACACTAAACCTGCCCTCTCCCAGCACCAAAGACACTGCAGTGGGGAGCCTGTGAAGACAAAAGGGATTTGGCCAGAGTGTCCCCTCCGCCCTCCACAGCTTCCTGCTCCACCCCTCACTCCCCATCAGGGCAGCAGATAAATTGGGGTGGGGAACCCTCTGCTGGCTTGAGTGCCTCCTCTGAGTGTGAAGGGAACTGGCGACTCACTTGATGGGGAAGACGAGGGTTCGGCGCTGGTAAACCGCCCTCTCTGAACTTCCTGAATATGACCAGGGGTCATTCCCTGCAGGAGCGCACAGGAGCGGAGCTCCCTCAGTAAAGAGCCCAGGGGGCGGGCACATGCAACAAGCCCCGCCCCCTGCTCCCAGCAGCCCTCAGTCAGAGCAAGAAGCAGCCAGGTAAGCTGCAGAGCCCCCCCCCCCCGGTCCAAAACAGTCCAGTGGCACCTTTAAGACCAGGTTTTATTCAGGTACAAGCTCTCCCTCCTCTGCGAGGACCGATCTGCACGTTCCCCCCCCCCCCCCAATACCTAGCAATCCAAAACAGTCCAGTGGAGCCTGAGTGGGGGGTGTTGCCTTCTGACACACTTCCAGTGATGTCAGGGGGTGTGGCATATGCAAATGAGTTATGCAAATGAGTTATGCTAATGAGCTCCTGCACCTCTTTTTCTATGAAATGACCCCTGAATATGACCTTTTTTGGCGCCCCTCAAAACAGGACGGGATCTGTTCCATGGGCGGTGGCGCTTCCTTCTAGCGTGAGGAGCACTCTCTGGAGCAAGAGGCTCTTGCAACCACAGGAGGGTCCTGGGGGAAACACTCCCAGAAGCCGAGTGGCTCACCCGGATTCACTTGGAGGCGTGCCAACAGTGTAAGAATACGCTCTGGTACGGAGCGGCTGCCCGTTTTTGATCATTTAGATATACAGGATTGGATACTCAGCCTGTGCTCATTACCTTGGAGGCTTCTCTATATACTAAGTGCTCGATGCGGCCTGCTGAGGAAGAATGATCGAAACGAAGAGTGAAATCCGGAGTCTTCGTAGTATCATCTTTATACTACTTAATTAATACCCTTTCTATATCGTATCACACGATTATGCTTCTGTATTATATTTTGTCCTCGTCTTTGTAATTTATTTGTCAGTTAATATTCACTTTGTTACTTACTTGTCGTAGAGATGTGATCAGCATTTTCTCATATGTTCTTGAGCGTTTCCTGTCTGCATTATTTATACCGTGTGTTGCTGTTCTGTCACCTGGACTCAACCCATGACTTTGACGCCTAACCTCCACCCTGGAGTCCTGCCTGTCCCATCCCCGTCCCCCACTGCTGGCTTGTGCTGCAGAGTTTGGGAGCCCCGTAGCCATAGACTCATAGAATGTTAAGAGTTGGAAGGGACCTTGCAGGTCATCTAGTCCAACCCCCTGCACTCTGCAGGAGCCAGTTCCAGAACGGTGGCCCGCAGCTCTCTCCTGAAAGCCCTCCTCTGCTCCGCCCCTTGGCTCCCCTCCCCTCCGCTCCCACACCTGTCCCCATTTTCCAGGGCAGCTCCTCGGGACTTACACCTCCGTGCCGACTCCTGTGCCAGCTCCAGGCGGTAGATGGACAGGCGGTTCACTCCCCCGCAGATGTTGCTCTTCTCCCCTTTGCACTCCATGTTGCAGTCGGAGTCGCTCACGTTGACGGCCTGGATCTTGTGCCCGCAGTAGCATTCGGCCCCAAACTCCAGACCGGCGTAGAGGTAACCCCTGGAGAGACAGAGAGACCACAATTCATTCGGGGGTGTGTGGGTGTGAAGTCCAGCTTCTGGGCGTGACTCTTCACTTGGGATGCCAGCTTGCAAGCGGGACCTGGGGATCTCCCAGAATGACAGCTCCAGACTACAGAAATCAGTTCCCCTGGAGAAAATGGATGCTTTGGAGGGTGGGGCTCTATGGCACTGTGCCCCAGTAAGGTCCCTCTCCTCCCCTAGCTCCACCCCCAGATCTCCAGGAGCTTCCCAACCTGGATCTGGCTTTGGGCTCTTTTTGTAGCAGGAACTCCTTTGCATATTAGGCCACACCCCCTAATGTAGCCAATTCTCCAAGAGCTTACAGAGCTCTTCTTACAGTAGCTACTGTAAGAAGAGCTCTGTAAGCTCTTGGAGAATTGGCTACATTAGGGGGTGTGGCCTAATATGCAAAGGAGTTCCTGCTACAAAAAGAGCCCCCCCCATCCCCTGCCAGTGGCCAGCGGGGACCTAGCAACCCATTCAGAAAACCTTCTCCTTGAACCCCGCTGCTGCAGAACTTGGCTGAGCGGCTACCTCTTCAAATGCGCTGACCAGTCTACCTCTTTTACACATATATCTGCTATTTTGACATATTTATTGCTTCACAACTGTTGACCTTACAACCCTAGCCTCTTATGTTGTTCTGTCTTTGCACATCTTCATCATGTTACATGTTAATTTGCTGTTCAGCCCCCCCCTGCAAGTTTCAACCTTACCTCCCATTCCAATGTATTTAAAGAAGTGTGCTTTGCACAAGAGAGCTCATCCCTTGAATAAAACTTTGTTGGTCTTAAAGGTGCCCCACTGGACTCTAAATTTTGTTCTACGACCTCCACACAGAAAACTCAGCACATCAAGGAGAAGGTTAGTCTAAAATTCTTCTCCGTAACCCAGGAACTCAATTTGATGTTTCTGAATGCACAGTGAGGTCTCTAGAACTGTACTCAGCTGGACCCTTTTGCACCCTCTGGCACAAACCTCTCGCACGGCAAGGTAGTCTGGACCACTGTTCCCTCTAAGCTGAGTGAGTGTGAGCTAGCTCACAGTTTTTTAGCCTCCGGCTCACAGGTGCCCTCCCGTTTTCTGTCTCAGCTCTCCCTGGCTCACCAACTGTTTGCTATCTTATGCTTGACCTTGTAGATGCTCCAGCTGCAGTTTTACTCAGCTGGGAATGTTAATGGCTTTTCACTTTGCCTGCTTGCTTTGCCCGCACGCGCGAGATGTATCCATTGGCTTATGCTTACCGGGGGGGGGGGGATGTTTGATTCTAGTATAAGTCAGAGGCCCTAGTATTGGCGTCCATTCCTGACACAAGCTGTACACGTGTCTCTAGTACTGGATTTACCAATAAACGGTTATCTTCTCATGAAGCCCTGTGTTGCGTAACCTAAGGACCCTGACATGCGGTCCCCGCCATCCACTTCATGCTTCAGCTGCTGTGTCCTGCCTTTCTTTGCCACTGGTTTTTACCCTTGCGCCATTTTACCATAATTTTGTACCCTTTTCATATGACAGAGCAATAAGATTACAACATGCATCCGTTGGTAAAGACATGCCAACATGGCACAGAGAAAAATATGGTCACGAGATTACGAGTCCAAAGGCCATGAAATGCAGTTTTTTTCTCAAAGCGAAGCTCTGTGGTGTGAAATTGAACAAACTGGGACCGTCCTGGCTGAATAGGTGCTGGGGCTCAGGCCCCAGACAACCTGTGCTCAGTACCACAGCTTTGCCCAAGAGGATGCAACACAGTAGAAAAGAACACGTTCAGAGTGAGTTTCTCCTAGGCACACCAGACCATAAGTAGCCCACTGGCTATTTTAGTTTTGTTTTTAAATTGAAAATGTTTTTTTTAAACATTTTATTATTATCGGGTTATAACAACATGTCCAATATTATAACATTCCCTCATTTGTATTATAGCCCTTTCCCCTCCCTCCCTCCCTCCCTCCCTCCCGGCTTCCCGCAATGATCCCACCCCTACCTAGTTTCTTTTCTTGTCTAATCCTTCCTTCTAAAACACAGTTTAATAGATAACTATTATTTTAACTACCTTTTTCATATATTCTGTCCCATGGGTAACATTTCTTTAACTACCACCGTCTTCTGTTCAACCCTTTACACATTCTGTTCTTAATAATTATTAAACTATTATTGGAAGCCACCTTGAACAACAAGGAAAGGCAGGATGTAAACATTTTCTTCAAATAAATATATAAATCTTTTTTTCCCCATCTGGGGTTAGGGTGTCTGATGTTCAGGACAGGGGCTCAGAGCTTCTCACTGGTGGACCTCCTGATGGCCCCTGGTGTTTTTGGCCACTGTGTGACAGAATGTTGGACTGGATGGGCCATTGGCCTGATCCAGCACTGGCGTATCTTATGTTCTTATAGGAACTCTCAGTCTGGGGTAAGGGATGATCTGTATTCTTGGTGTGGTGCTTTGGGGGGGGGACAATGGGAGGGCTCCTAGTGTCCTGGCCCTGCTGCTGGACCTCCTGATAGTATTTTTGGCCACTGTGTGACACAGAATGTTGGACTGGAGGGGCCATGGGCCTGATCCAACATTAGCTTATCTTATCTTATGTTCTTATAGGAATTCTCAGTCTGGGGCAAGGGATGCTCTGTAGTCTTTGTGCTTGCAGGGGGGGAGCAACAGTGGGAGGGCTTCTAGTGTCCTGGCCCCACTGCTGGACCTCCTGATAGTATTTTTGGCCACTGTGTGACACAGAATGTTGGACTGGAGGGGCCATGGGCCTGATCCAACATTGGCTTCTCTTATGTTCTTATAGGAATTCTCAGTCTGGGGCAAGGGATGCTCTGTAGTCTTTGTGCTTGCAGGGGGGGAGCAACAGTGGGAGGGCTTCTAGTGTCCTGGCCCCACTGCTGGACCTCCTGATAGTATTTTTGGCCACTGTGTGACACAGAATGTTGGACTGGAGGGGCCATGGGCCTGATCCAACATTGGCTTCTCTTATGTTCTTATAGGAATTCTCAGTCTGGGGCAAGGGATGCTCTGTAGTCTTTGTGCTTGCAGGGGGGGAGCAACAGTGGGAGGGGGCTCTGGTCTCCTAGCCCCACTGCTGGACCTCCTGATGGCACCTGGTATTTCTGGCCACTGTGTGACACAGAGTGTTGGACTGGATGGGCCACTGGACTGATCCAAGATGGACTTCTCTTACGTTCTTATGATCTTGTCCAGATGACTCAAGCACCTGAGCCGAAAGAAAAGCTGTTCCCAACCACCTCCTGAGCCACAAGCCAGTCTGAATGGGAGGTCAGATCCTGGAGGCTCTGAATGGGAGGTGTCATGATCCTAGGCCTGTTGTGGTGCGGCCTACAGGCTCCAGGGAGGCCTAGTGGCTCCAGGGAAACCTGTATTAGAGTGACTATAGAGCCTACATTTCCCAGGTCACCCTCTGGACCCTGTGATTGGCTAATGGGATCTGGAGGGAAAACCTACAACAGCAGAGGAGTAGAGGGTGGTGTGTGGGAAGAAGGAATAAAAGCCCTTGCCCCAAAGTGGGAAGGGGTTCATTCCTGGGGAGCAGGGTGTCAGGCCCCGGTCTAGTTATACTCAACTACTCTCTCTTGGCATTGATAAGTTTATTGAGGTGTATGCATGATCCAGAAAGTCGCTGTGTCAGAACTGAAGACGTTTGGCCGGCACAAGCTTAATATAGAAAATTCAAAGAGGAGCCCCTTCCTTTCCCCCCAAGCACACGTCACATGCACACCACGCCTAACGTTGCCATACCAACCAAGTGAAAGATATAAGTCGTGGTTATCTGCAGTCCCAGAGAGTCTCTCAAGGACGCCTTCCCCTGGGAAAGCACAAGGAGGGAAAGGAGGTTGACTTGGAAAGTGATGTCTCCTGAAAGGGAAAGGTCTCATTCTCTCACTCACTCACTCACACCAGTACCCCTTCCCTAAGGGATTCCCTCCCCCCAGCAACAACTGGCAACCAAAGCAAGTGAAGCCTAGCAGGGTTTGACACAGGGCTGGTGAGGCTGCTGCAGAGGGAGGTATCCCTCATCCAAAAGGGATGGGTCAGCTTGAGGCCAGATATCTAGAGAAGGCTAGGGGCAGAGTAGTCATATGCATTAGGGTTTCTTACCTACCTTTACTGCGCTCAGTTTTCCGACAAGTTATTGAATCATAGAATCATAGAGTTGGAAGGGACCTCCCAGGTCATCTAGTCCAACCCCCTGTCCTATGCGGGGAATTCACAAATACCTTCCCTTACATACACACCCAGTGACCCCTCTTCCATGCCCAGAAGATGACAAAAAAACCTCCAGGATCTCCAGCCAAAGTGGCTTGGAGAAAAATTGCTTCCTGACCACCAACATCGTGATCAGAAGAAGGTAGAAGGTATTGGAGTTATACCCCGCCCTTCACTCGGAGTCTCAGAGCAGCTTACAATCTCCTTCCCCTTCCCCTCCCCACAACAGATGGGTAGGTGGGGCTGAGAGAGCCCTTTCGAGAACTGCTCTTTCAAGAACAGCTCTGACAGAACTTTGGCTTAAGAACATAAGAGAAGCCAATCTCAGATCATGCCAATGGCCCATCTAGTCCAACACTCTGTCACACAGTGGCCAAAAAGACCAGGGGGCATCAGGAGGTCCAGCAGTGGGGCCAGGACACTAGAAGCCCTCCCACTGTTGCTCCCACCTCAAGCACCAAGAATACAGAGCATCCCTTGCCCCAGACCGAGAGTTCCTGTAAGAACATAAGAGAAGCCAAAGTTGGATCAGGCCAGTGGCCCATCCAGTCCAACACTCTGTGTCACACGGTGGCTAGAAATACCGGGGGCCCTCAGGAGGTCCAGCAGTGGGGCCAGAGCACCAGAAGCCCTCCCACTGTTGCCCCTCCCCCAAGCACCAAGAAGACAGAGCATCACTTGCCCCAGACTGAGAGTTCCTATCTACACCTTGTGGCTAATAGCCACTGATGGACCTCTGCTCCACTGATGGACCTCTTGCCCAAGGTCATCCAGCAGCTGCAAGTGGAGGAGTGGGAAATCAAACCCGTTTCTCTCAGATTAGAGTCCACGCACTTAACCACTACACCAAACTGGCTCTCAGCCACTTCCCTGGGTGTGTAAGAAAGGGTCACAAAAACTAAGCACCAGCTCATCTCCTCCTGCCCTCCCTCTCGTGATCTGCCTGAGTTCACAGAATCCGCATTACTGTTGGATGGCCATCCAGCCTCTGTTTGGCCCGTGACAGGAGGCCAAATCCATTTGCATCCCAGGCCCGCGACAGGAGGCCAAATCCATTTGCATCCCGCGCTCTTACCTAGGAAGATGACCTCGGCACGAGGAGCAATCCGGTGTGTTTGCCGACACTCATTGCAAGATGATTTACAAGATGCACGGAGGAGGGAGCATCACTTTTCAAGAGGAAAGATCGGTGCACGTCTTATAGATCATAGCGCAAGAGACGGCCGTGTGACTTACAGGCTAAGGTGCAGGGAGAGGGAGCAGCATGATGTGTGTTCTGCGGGCAAACGGATCGGGAAAGGGCCTTTGGCTGAGTCAAAGAGGTGCAGCAACTTGGGGAAATACGGGGACCATCCCGTTCAGGAAACCGAGGCGAGGCCGGGATCACACCAGCGGAGAAATAGATCGGACTGGTCAAAGAGTTGGCAGTCCTGCCCAATGCGCCATTCTCACATCCCTGATCTTAGACCTTGGGTCAGTGTGGTCGGTACATCAGATTAGGAGAGGGGAGGCCTGTGTTCAAGTCCCCATTTGGATGTAAAATGTCATGGGCAGCTTTGGGCCGCTTCTGCCTTTTCAGCCTAGCCTACCTCACAGGAGTTGTTGCCAGGGTAAAATGGAAGAGGAGAGAAGCAAGTCGGAGAAAGGGCGTGTTAAATGTGCCCTAGCCAATCCACCCTCTAAGTTGTGGAGTCCCGTGAGCAAAAATTCTACTTTCTGAGTTACCGGCATTAAAGTTGGGAGCAGGTGATTTGGCGACTGCATGAATTAGTTTGCTCTGGAGCCAACCACCCTGAGCTAAGACAAAAATGGGTGAGCCGGAGGCTAAAAACTGTGAGCTAGCTCACACTAACTCAGCTTAGAGGGAACACTGGTCCTAGCTAGCTAACCAGCTAGCTAGCTAGATCAACTGAAAGACAGGCAGGCAGGCAGAACACCTAGATTAGCGTCCAGTACTACCTTGGAGACCAACAAGATTTTCAGGGTATAAGATACCAGGGAGTTTTGGGCAAGGGGGCTTTGACTCTTGAAAGCTGGTGTGTGAAGTTCTGTCAAGCCACCGCTGACTTAGGGTGAACCCAGCAAGGCAAGTGAGAAGCAGAGGTGGTTGGCCATTGCCTTCCTCTGCAGAGTCTTCCTAGGAGGTCTCCATCCCAAGTACTAACCCTGCATAGCTTCCATAGAGTTGCCAGGTTCTCACCGTTTGCCGGCAGGGGATGGATGGATGGATGGATGGATAGATAGATAGATAGATAGATAGATAGATAGATAGATAGATAGATAGATAGATGATGATGACTGATAGATAGATAGATAGATGATGATGATGACTGATAGATAGATGATGGTAGATAGACAGACAGATAGACAGACAGACAGATAGACAGATAATGATGATGATGATAGATAGATAGATAGATAGATAGATGATGACAGACAGACAGACAGACAGACAGTTGATAGATAGATAGATAGATAGATAGATATAGATAGATAGTTAGATAGATAGATAGATGATTGATAGTTAGATGATGATAGATGATAGATAGACAGACAGACAGACAGATAGATACATGACAGACAGAGAGACACATAGATGGATAGACAGATGCAGAATCTAGCATGGGTAGCTCAGATCCTTCAGGTATGAAATCTGCACTGGCTCTTGTACCATGTGTGGCCAGGAAAGTGATACCCCCTCAGTCCTAGCATCCCGTACGAAGGAACTAGGCTCAGTCTGATTCTGATGGAAGACGGAAGGACTCAGCTGACCTGTGGACAATGGCAGAAGAACGACGTCTGCTGTCCCAAGGAGCTCTCCCAGGTCCTGAAGGGCTTGTAACCCATTGCTGTACACATCTTGCTTTAGATCAGACCACCCGCCCACCCTTTCCGGCCTTGCCTAGTCCTGGAGAGTTCACAGGCTGGCAGGGTGCATCACGGCCCACAAGGATCCTCCTCTGCCCGCAGCCTAGGCATCACCGCTGTCAACCCGTCACCTTTGTTTCCATCAATTCCCATTGCGGGAAACAGGACTGAAGCGTCTCTCAAACCCCGTTTCTGCAGCCAGGCAAATGCTCTGCAGTTACAACAATGGCAGCAGCCAATTTCTCTGGCAGGCCAGGAAAGCTGCAGTATATAATTCCGGCGTCTCGGTTCCAGCGCTGCTCGGAAAGGGCATTTCCATTGCAAATGAGGCCTTGCTTTTCCCCGAGTGAGAAAAATTGGATCTTTCAAATCTGTTGGGCTCAGAGGGTGTCAGGAGGGAGGAAGAAAAACAACCTGGGGAGAGTCAAACTGCTGGAGCTGACAGGAGAGAAATACAGTGGATGCCTTGGAATTAATGAGGCCCCCCCCCCCCCGCCGCCCCGTGTTCATTTGCCACCTACCGCTCGGCACAGTTGTCCTGGCAACGGAACAATGTCATCTTTTTGTAGTCGAAGAAGGACACTCCGCGGAGGGCTCTGCGGTGGATGTTGTCGACGTAACAGCCGATGTACTTAGCTGGAGAAAAGAGGACATTTTTTTTACTTTCAAGACACAAGTATCAGGGCCATCCTGTCCACGCTGAGGCTGGGAGAGCCGGAGGCCTCGGAGCAGAAATAAAGCCACACGAGAGACGACTGTGCACAAGACCCAGAATCCCTTGGGGACCTGTTTAGGGATCCCTGTTGGCCTGCGCCTGCAGCCACTGGAGGAAGAAAAGGTCTCAGGCAGTGTTCCCTCTAAGCTGAGTCAGTGTGAGCTAGCTCACAGTTTTTTAGCCTCCGGCTCACACATTTTTGTCTTAGCTCAGGAAGGGATGGCTCCAGCGCAAGCTCGTAACTTTAATGCCAGTAGCTCACAAAGTAGAATTTTTGCTCACAAGACTCCACAGCTTAGAGGGAGCCTTGGTCTCACGTCAGCCTTGGCCGCGCCGAGTCTCCAACCAGGACTCTGGCAAGGAGACCAAGGCGCCTGCCGTTTGGTGCCACCGGGGCAGCTTGCATGCTGCCTGGCCTTGGCAGTGCTTCAGTGCCACCCCTGCGGGTCGACAGCTGCGAGCTCGGGCAGGGCCGAGAGCCGTCCGTCTGGTGCTGCAAAGCCACGACTGCTGGCCCAAGACCTCATCCCGAGCACCTCCGGCCCTGGCAGAGCTCTCGGGGGAACCAGACCTGCCCACCGCTCTCTCTGACCGCTTCCAAATGCTATATATAGCTTAACATCAGATGAAGCTCCAAAAAAAATTCCAGCTCTTAGACTATCCTTATTTTCCAGTATGCTGTTGGCTATTCAAGACACAAAGCACAATCTATACACGGAGGCCGTCTTTGTATTCGTCTCGATGAGAGAACGGCTATAGGGTAAGGCAGCACGCATTCATCATGAATAAATTTATTTATTTATTTATTTATTTATTAAACTTTTATCCCGCCCTCCCCGCCATGGCAAGCTCAGGGCGGCTTACAATACAGACATATTCATTAAAACTCCAACATATCCTAAAAACAGAATTAAGTTAAAATCACAGTGGATAAGACCAAAACTACTCAAAACATAGAAGAAGAAGAAGAAGAAGAAGAAGATACTGTCATTGTATTGTCATAACATCTGCAGAACACCATCTTGATTTTATGAATTGGAGTGAGTAGTGGAGCACCGATATTTTATCAATTGTATTATGTTGCATTATAGTATTGTATTTTTATGCTGTTCTTACTGTTTTAATTAGGCATTTATGCCCTTGTTAGCCACCCTGAGCCTTCGGGGAGGACGGAATATAAATCTAAAGAATAAATAAATAAAATAAAAAAGAAGAAGAAGAGGAGGAGGAGGAGATTGGATTTATACCTCGCCCTTCACTACCCAAAGGAGTCCCAGAGCGGCTTACAAACTCCTTCCCCTTCCCCTCCCCACAACAGACACCCTGTGAGGTAGGCGGGGCTGAGAGAGCTCTGACAGAAACTGCTCTTTTTCAAGAACAGCTCTTATCAGAACTACGGCTTGCCCAAGGTCATCCAGCCAGGTGCAAGTGGAGGAGTGGGGAATCAAACCCGGTTCTCCCAGATTAGAGTCCGCACACTTAACCACTACACCAAACTGGCTCTTTCTTGACTAATATATATAATAATATCTAATATAGATATAACAAAAGATGGCAGCATTCTCTGACATCTGGATGGTCGCCTACCCCTAATCCATGCTGTTGGTCATCAAGTTGGTGATGACGTTGGTGGTAGGGCCAGGGCCATGATGTTAAAGGCGGCCCCTTAGTTGAAAGCCTGGTGGAAGAGCTCCGTTTTACAGGCCCTCTGGAACTGCAGAAGGTCCCGCAGGGGCCTGATGTCCTCCGGGAGCTCGTTCCACCAGTAAGGGGCCGCCACAGAAAAGGCCCTGGCCCTCATTGCGGCCAGCCTGGCTTCTTTAGATAAGGCAGATTTGGCAGACAGAAAAGGCAGAAAGATAAGGCAGTTTGGAGACACTGTTTTTGGAGGTACTACTTTACGGGAGTTCCCGTCGCTGTGCAGTCCTGATGAAGGGATCGATAACCCATTGGACAATCCAGAGGGAGGGTTGACTGCAGCTCATCATCCATGGCTTGTCTCAATGGATTAGATTTACTTGTCTAATGGACAACTAGAATTTGTGCTTTTCAGTCCCTTTTGGAATTGTGACATCTTTTTGGGGATTGCAAAGTGTTCTTTAAATCTTCAGCCTTCGTGTATCAGTTGTTTGTTATGTACTGAACAGCCAACAGCGTATTGAAAAATAAGAATAGTTCAAGAGTTGGAATATTTTGGAGCTTCATTTGATGTTGAGTTATACATGGCTTCTGTTGATTCATCAGATTCCTTAAATTGTTATATGCTTCCAAATGCTGGCACGCCTCTAGAAGAAAGTGCTGCACATACAGAAATGTTCATTCGGGGGGCTTTACCCCCATGTTTTAAAAAGGTATTCTGATTGTTTCTGATTGAGGTATTCTGATTGATGAGAGAGCTCAGGCTGGGAGACTTCAACAGATCCCGGGCACTGGTAGCTTACTGTGTATCATGCCTCAATGATCCTCCTGACCACAGCGCTGCAAGGTAGTTCAGTGGGCAGATGCCAATGGGAACATTGGTTTGTGTCTTATGAGCATATGGGGGAGGGGGAGGAGGAGGAAGAGATTGGATTTATATCCCGCCCTTCACTACCCAAAGGAGTCTCAGAGTGGCTTGCAAACTCCTTTCCCTTCCCCTCCTCACAACAGACACCCTGTGAGGTGGGTGGGGCTGAGAGGGGGGGAAATGTGCAGATCTCACAGAGGAGGGAGAGCTTGTACCTGAATAAAAACTGGTCTTAAAGGTGCCACTGGACTGTTTTGGACCAGGGGGCCAGGGGGGGCTCTGCAACTAACCTGGGTTCTTCTTGCTCTGACTGAGGGCTGCTGGGAGCAGGGGGCGGGGCTTGTTGCATGTGCCCACCCCCTGGAATATTTACTGCCGGAGCTCCGCTCCTGTGCGCTCCCGCAGGAAATGACCCCTGGTTGTGCCACAAAACCAGAGCTGCACCGCTTCCCTCCCAAGTTTAAAAGATACCATGTTAAAGTGGTAGCAAACCGTGTATAGAGTGCGTTGATTCCGGTTCCCTGAGTGTGAACACAAGCGCTGCTAAGGCGGGAACAGCCCGCAGTCATTGATAATAGGCACCGGCTGTGCCTGTGCGATCCTGTCCTATTTGCTGCTGCGCCCATGCGCATGAGCGCATGCAGCCCAGCGTGGAAACAGCCGCTAACAGGCCGCCAGCGTGGCGCAACAGTATGAACGCTCCCTTGCACTTCCTCCACGGTACCCTCCCGCTTCATTCGCTGCAGTGTGAACGGGAATACCGCAACCAAGCTGTTCCAGGTCTGTTCCGGGTTTTCTTTGTCACGACTCCCTCACGCTTCAAATTGCCAGTCTGAACTCGGCCTCAGAGCGGCTTCCAAACTCCTTTCCCTTCCCCTCCCCACAACAGACACCCTGTGAGGTGGGTGGGGCTGAGAGAGCTCTTGACAGAAACGGCTCTTTTTCAAGGACAGCTCTGACAGAACTACGGCTTACCCAAGGTCATCCAGCAGCTGCAAGTGGAGGAGTGGGGGATCAAACCCGGTTCTCCCAGATTAGAGTCCGCGCACTTAACCACTACCCCAAACTAGGGAAGGAAGGGACCTCCGCCATAGAGTCCACCCTCCAAAGAAGAAGAAGAGAAGAGAAGAGATTGGATTTATACCCCACCCTTCACTACCCAGAGGAGTCTCAGAGCAGCTTCCAAACTCCTTCCCCTTCCCCTCCTCACAACAGACGCACTGTGAGGTAGACGGGGCTGAGAGAGCTCTGAGAGAACTCTTTTTTTCCTGATTTATATATTATTAATTTTCAACAGTTTTCAATACAAACATTGCACTGTAATTCCATACAGTAAAATATGGATCTGTCATAACACAAATTACGTCATTCACCAATGTAGACCTAACTCTCACACCAGAAGATCTTCTCTTAAATACTTGGGGGAGTACAGTCAGTTCCTATTCTATGAAAGAAAGAGTTTCCTTATTGTTATATGCTGCCCAAAATACCCTAGCATTGAATTGGAAGTCTCCCAGATCTCCTACCCTCACACAATAGCTCTGAGAGAACTGCTCTCGAAAGAACAGCTCTGAGAGAACTTGTGACTGACCCAAGGTCACACCAGCAGCTGCATGTGGAGGAGGAGGTGGGAACCAAACCCGGTTCTCCCAGACTAGAATCCACGCTCCTAACCACTGCACCAAACTGGCTGTCTTTGGACCAAGCCCTGCGCGGCTCCCCCTCTTGGCCGCCAGTGCTCCCCAGCACTTCCCAAGGAACCACCCTGGCAGGGTTGTTGTGTCCTGGACAGCAAGGCAGAGCTGGCCTTGAGCAGGCACAGTTTGGTGGTAATCGATGTGGCAACACTGTCAACTTGCAGCGGCTTTTGAGGATTTTGGAAAGGGCCGTGGGCATCGCCCCAACATGGCCATCATGGACCGGAAATGCGGAATCCGATGTGGACTTGGGTTTCCACTTGCAAGGAAAGGGGAGGGCTTGGTCCTCACACAGACACAGGGAGTGGCTTCCAAGGAAGGCCGTCTCTGTGGCCAAGAGAGGGCAGGATGAGCTGGGTGGTTTGCTAGTCTGGTGCTGCCTCCCTGCTTCTCTGTTTCCACTCACAACTCTTGGCATTTTAACCACCAGTCTGAAGAAGGACGTATATACCCTGGGCATCACACCAGGGATCACTGGGTTAGTGTGGGAAAGGGCCTGGCTCAGTGGCAGAGCCTCTGCTTGGCATGCAGAAGGTCCCAGGTTCAATCCCCGGCATCCCCAGTAAAAAGGATCTTTTTAGGTGATGTGAAAGACCTCTAGCTGAGACCCTGGAGAGCAGCTGCCAGTCTGAGTAGATAACACATTGAACTGGTTTACCGGCAGAGCATCTGCTCGGCATGTGGAAGGTCCCAGGTTCGACCCCCAGTGTCTCTGTCTAAAAGGATCAAGTGGCAGGGGTTGGGAAAGACCACTCTCTGGCTAAGACCCTGGACAGCCGCTCTCTGTCTGGGTAAACAGCACTGACTTTGATGGGCTGATGATCTGATTCAGTAGCAGGCACAAAGCCACAAAGCTCACTGGGTGACCGCGGGCCACCCTTTCTTCCTCTGCTTAACCTGTCTTGCAGGTTTGATGAAACGGAGGAGAGTGCCTCATGTGTGCAACCTGAACACCTCGACAGAAAGACCCAGATCCAGGTTCCACCCTGGGTGATCTTAGGCTAGTCTCAAGGCAGTTTGATGTTGTGGTGAAGCGCACTGACTCTAATCTGGGAGAACCAAGTTTGATTCCCCACCCCTCCACTCGCACCTGCTGGGTGACCTTGGGCAAGCCACAGTTCTGACAAGAGCTGTCCTTGAAAGAGCAGTTTCTGTCAAGAGCTCTCTCAGCCCCACCCACCTCACAGGGTGTCCGTTGTGGGGAGGGGAAGGGAAAGGAGTTTGTAAGCCGCTCTGAGACTCCGAGTGAAGGGCGGGGATAAAAATTCAATCTCCTCTCCTCCTCCTCCATGAACTGCTGCCCCCTTTCTTACCCTCTCAAGGAGCTCCAAGGGGCACCCATGACTCTTCCCTCTTCTGGTCTGTCCTCACTGCAGCCCTGCCAGGTAGGCTAGACCGACAACCAGCCTAAAGCCACCCTTCTCAGCTTCCCCAAACCGAGCACAGCCTCCTAACCACTGCACTGCACAGCCTCAAAGAATTACACAGCTACCCAATGGAACTAAGTTGGGGGGGGGGAGCAAGAGCTTCTAGGATGATGATTATTATTATTATTATTATTATTATTATTATTATTATTATTATTATTATTATTTTTATCCCGCCCTCCCCGTAGGATGACAAACCAACCAAAAAGGCATAACTTTTTTTAAAAAATCCAGACTCTGAACAAGTCCTGGCAAGACCATGGTTGTATCCTGTTGTGGTCCCATCCTGGAGCATGAAGCCACACTAAGCTGGATGCTCAGCTGTGATCTAACTCTCTCTCTCTCTCTCTCTCTCTCTCTCTCTCATATCAGCCCTGCTTGGGGCCATCTCCAGCTGACCCCGCACCGGGCACGTGAGTACAGATCCAATACTGTCTCCTCAGCATGAACTGCGGCGTGCACTACCAGAGTCACGGGAAACGCCGCTCTAAACGGATTACGGGGAAAGACGTGGTCCTGAACGCCACCCTCCCCAGCGCCCGAGGAGAGCTTATGGATTTGCTGGCACTGCCGTTCCCCAGATTTCTGCGCTTTCTTAAGAAAAGCCCTTGTACGGCCTCCGGGAAAGAATGTCTCCCTTGTTAGGTACAATTTGCCCACCAGAAGAAACCAGCCAGGACGTGAGGCGGCCTCCTTCTCCTTTAGGGGGACGAGGCAGGCAGAACTCTCCCCTGGAATGGGTAAAAGGTAAAGGTTCCCTTGCTCGAAAGCCAGTCGAGTCCGACTCTAGGGTTGCGGTGCTCATCTCCGTTTCCAAGCCGAAGAGCCAGCGCTGTCCAAAGACGTTTCCGTGGTCATGTGGCCGGCATGACTAAACACCAAGGCGCACAGAACGCTGTTCCCTTCCCACCGAAGTGGTCCCTATTTATCTACTTGCAATTTCTTGCTTTCGAACTGCTAGGTTGGCAGGAGCTGGGACCAGAGATGGGAGCTCACTCCGTCATGCGGCAACTCGGGTCTTGAACTGCTGAACTACTGACCTTCCACAGCCTGCAGTTCAGCGTCTTAACCACTTGAGCCTGTAAAATGCAACACCTTCTTGAAGCAGGGAGACTCCTTCTTGCTCTATATTCAGAGCTCCCGAGGCCAGGGAACGGGAGAAAAGGCACTCCGCTCGGCCCCCTGAGAATCTCTTCTCATTAATGCAAAAACAAACAAGCAGGTTTCCGTATGGGTACAAGGAGATGCCTGAAAGAGGATTCTTGGGGAAACCTAAGGCTCTCTTTGGGGAATCCTTCCATGCCCCTGTACAGCTCTTTGCCCTCCCTCATGTCATAAGGATGTAAGAGAAGCCAATGTTGGATCGGGGCAGTGGCCCATCCAGTCCAACACTTTGTCACACAGTGGCCAAAAATACCAGGGGCCCTCAGGAGGTCCAGCAGTGGGGCCAGGACACTAGGAACCCCCCCCACACTGTTGCCCCCCCAAGCACCAAGAATACAGAGCATCCTTTGCCCCAAACTGAAAGTTCCCATCTGTACCTTGTGGCTAATAGCCCCCAATGGACCTCTGCTCCATATGCTTATCCAATTCCCTCTTATAAGAACATAAGAGAAGCCAATGTTGGATCAGGCCAATGGCCCATCCAGTCCAACACTCTGTGTCACACAGTGGCCAAAAACCAGGGGCCATCAGGAGATCCACCAGTGGGGCCAGGACACTAGAAGCCCTCCCATTATCCAATTCCCTCTTATAAGAACATAAGAGAAGCCAATGTTGGATCAGGCCAATGGCCCATCCAGTCCAACACTCTGTGTCACACAGTGGCCAGAAATACCAGGGGCCATCAGGAGGTCCAGCAGTGGGGCCAGGACACTAGAAGCCCTCCCACTCTTGCCCCCCCAAGCACCAAGAATACAGAGCATCCCTTGCCCCAACCTGAGAGTTCCTATCTGTACCTAATAGCCACTGATGGACCTCTGCTCCAGATGTTTATCTAATTCCCTCTTGAAGCCGTCCATGCTTGTAGCCGCCGCCACCACCTGTGGCAGTGAATTCCATGTGTGAATCACTCTTTAGGTGAAGAAGGACTTCCTTTTATCTGTTCTAACCCGACCGCTCAGCAATTTCACGGAGTGCCCACGAGTTCTTGTATTGTGAGAAAGGGAGAAAAGGACTTCTTTCTCTATCTGCTGTATCCCAGGCATAGTCTTATAAACCTCGATCATGTCACCCCTCAGCTGTCGTTTCTCACTAAAGAGAAGAAGAGGAGGAGATTGGGTTTATACCCCGCCCTTCACTCAGAGCGGCTTATAAACTCATTTCTCTTCCCCTCCCCACAGAAGACACCCTGTGAGGTAGGTGGGGCTGAGAGAGCTCTGGACAGAAACTGCCCTTTCATGGACAGCTCTGACAGAACTATGGCTTGCCCAAGGTCATCCAGCAGCTGCTCGTGGAGGAGTGGGGAATCAAAGCCGGTTCTCCCAGATTCGAGTCCACGCACTCCACCACGACACCAAACTGGCTCTGAGGCAGAGTAAACTATGCAAAATCAGAGGGATACAGATCAGCACCATATCTACAGGGTTGGGGGGTTAGGCTGTGGTCAAGAAGAGGCCCAAACCCAGGGGTCCCCAAGCCTGCAGGCACCTTTGCAATTCTGGCATGGGCTGGTGAGCGCAACCACAAAACGGCTGCCACCAGAATTACAGCCATCTACAAATGACTCCAACAGGAAGCCCTCGGCTCCGTTTAACGGAATACCTTCTAATGTGCACAGTCAGTCCGGAAAGCCGTTGGGCAGAAGCCCCACCCAGCCCTGCCCACTTTCTAGGAGCATGTGGCAGGCAGCATGGTGCCCACGGGCGCCAGGTTGAGGACCCCTGCCCTAATCCTTCTCTGCCGCTCTTAAAGGCGCAGGAGCCCACTCTGGGTCTGGACTGTGGACCTGACCATGCAAGGCCTCCTGTGCAGAAGGAAAGTGCTTCACCTTGACTGAGCCACATGCCCCTTCTCGGGGTTGACCATTTCCTGTTTCGGAAACCTTGCTCCTGACTTACCTGCCCGGGGCCAGGCGGTGCTGCTGGAAAGGGGTGAGCTGCTGTGTAAAAACCTGGCTCTCCAGGGTCTCGGCTGGAGGTCTTTCACTTCACCCAGAGCCCACCTTCCACTGCAGCCATTTTCTCCAGGGCAACTAATCCTGGTCCTCTGGAGATCAGTTATAATAGCGGGAGGTCTCTGGGCGCCGCTCCGACTCCAGAACAGTTTCAGAGAGTGGAGGAGGAGGAGGAGAGGAGATTGGATTTATACCCCATGGCCCTTCACTACCCAAGGGAGTCTCAGGAATAGGTGCCGGTTGCAATCAGTGTACTTACCGGCGTTCACACGTAGACCATCTGCCTTCCGTCCCTAACGGTTGCAAAGAGCTTTACACCGTTGTATTCTGCTACTAGGTCCCCAAGTGGTGCTATCCTGCGTGCAACGGTTGTAATTGCTTTACCCCCCCCCCCCGTCTGATCGCTCTCCAACATTGTATCCGTTCGGAAGCCTGAGACTTCCGATTTTCGCCCGCCATTTTTTTTTTAAAGGTTGGCGATATGCGCTTGGGCGAAGCTTCGCCCTGGCGTTTGTTTTTTTAAAAAAGGAAAGGGCCTTAGTTTAGCGTTTCGGAGGAGTCCGGGACCTCAGGGAGGCTACTTTGCTCTTTAAACTTTAAAGGTAAGTCCTTACCTTTAAAGTTTAAATGTCAGACGGGGTCTTTTGCGCATGTGCAAAGGTCACCATTCTGTGGGTGGCTGCCTATGCGCATGCTCAAACTGAGTTAAAAAAAACAAACGCCGATGCCCGCTGTGTGTGGACGGGAATACAACGATGGGCTCCGCAGACAGGAGGTGAGTGAGATCGCGTTTCAGCCGGCATAAACTGCACCGGTTCCAACCGGTACAGTTTATGCCGGCTGAAACGCCCCATCTGAATAACACCCTCAGAGCAGTTTACAAACTCCTTTCCCTTCCCCTCCCCTCCCCTCCCCACAACAGACACCCTGTGAGGTAGGTGGGGCTGAGAGAGCTCTTGACAGAAACTGCTCTTTTTCAAGGACAGCTCAGAGAGAACTTGTGACTGACCCAAGGTCATCCAGCAGCTGCAAGTGGAGGAGTGGGGAATCAAACCCGGTTCTCCCAGATCAGAGTCCTCCCACTTAACCACGACACCAAACTGGCTCTCCTGGTCTGCAGTAGAACCGCTCGGTTGGAACCTCCAAGGTGCCCCTGGACTCAAATTTAGCGACACTGCAGAATGACTCTTCCGGACCGTTCTGCTAACCGGCATCCCTGGCAACCAGTGCTCGGACCTCAAGCCCTGCTCCCCCAGCCCACGGCCTTCAGCTTTTTTGCAACAGAATAAAGAGCGTAGGGAGGGGTGTGTGTGAACTGTTGGAAAAAAGCTCCGGCCGTGCTTGTCGCAGAGGCTGTTTGTTCACTGAACTGTGGCTCCTGCCATTTCTTACACCTATTAAGGGGGGGGGGGGGGGAGCCGTTACACTCCGAGCGCCAGGTGGATATTCTGCTGCTCGGTAATCCATTGAAGTCATGCCTATTAATATGGCCTGACAAGAGACCTGCAGCTTTTTCTGATTAGGACAGAAATTGCCCAAGGCAGGGAGCTGTGAAAAACCATCCCGTGAGCGGGCCAGATTTCTGGCATTTTCTCTTCATTTTACGTCCCGGAGACTGGGGGTGGTTTTTTTGTTGTTGTTCAGTCGCAGTCGAGTCCGAGTCTTTGCGACCCCATGGACCAGCTCCCGCCAGGCCCTCCTGTCTTCTGCCGTCCTCTGAAGTTGGCTCAATTTCATGTTCGTTGCCTCTATAACACTGTCTGACTATCTCACCCTTTGCCGTCCCCGTCTTCTTTGACCTTCAATCTTACCCAGCATCAGGGTCTTCTCCAGTGAGTGCTCCCTTCTCATTTGGTGGCCAAAGTATTTGAGCTTCAGCTTCAATATCTGGCCTTCCAGGGAACAGTCAGGGTTGATTTATTTTAGGATTGACTGATTTGACCTTCTTGCAGTCCAAGGGACTCTCAAGAGTCTTCTCCAGCACCATAGTTCAAAAGAATCTATTCTTCGGCGCTCGGCCTTCCTTATAGTCCAACTCTCGCAGCCATACATGACTACTGGGAATACCATTGCTTTGACCATGCGGACTTTTGTTGACAGGGTGATGTCTCTACTTTTTATCATGCTGTTTAGGTTCGCCTAAACAGCATGATAGGTTTGGGGGCGGACGGGTCCTTTAACTTACAGGAAAGATCCAGGTGGGCAGCTGCCCTCAAGAGCCCCTGGTACCCAGGGGAGCAAATTGAGTGAACTGGGCCCTGCGCTTGGATCTGGTTACACCATGGCACGGCCTCGGCTCAAGGGGTCCGCTGCACTCCACTCGCTCCATGGCTGTTTTAAGGTCCCAATCCGCCTGTGGTGGATGGGGCCCAGTCCCTGGATCCACACCCCAGGTCTGCTGAGCTTTGCATTTCCTTCTTTTCCTGTAGGTGACGGGTGTGAAACAATTTCTCTGCCCTGCTGGGTCAACTAAAAAATTTTCCATTTTGAGATGTGAAGACCTTGGGTTCTGTACATTGTGAAGACCTGGGGTTCTGTTATTAGAGAGTCAACATGGAATGTTTCCTTCAAGAGTTGATAAGTAGTGATTGAGAAGAATCGGGATTGCGACGTGCTCAGATAAAGCAAATATTGTGAAACGATATTGAAGGGTTTGTTCCTTTGCTGATCGGGGCCCCGCTTTGAATGATAATAATAGGATTGAATTTTCTCCTGTAATACTGATTTGAAGGCTTTTATACACTGTGAGTGCTGTATGAAGGATTTTTCTTCCTACATATACCATTTCATTATGAGTTCTTTATGAAGTAGTATGAACTTCTTGAAGAAGAGCTATCGAAACGAAGATCAAAATCCGGAGTCTTCGTCCTTTGTCTTGCCTGTGTATCATTTATGGACTTGCACTATTCTTATTTATGTACCATTTATGGACTTGCACTATTCATGGACCCGTACATTATATGATGTAAATTTATTTGACTGATATATGTGGTCCTCTGTTATTCTCTTTTTTGCATGACGTTTGAGCAGTTGTGGTCTGCGTTATTAATATAGTGTTTGCTTTTTATATATCTTCCATGTCACAATTCCTCACATTGCATTTCCCCTGAAAATGGAGCATGCACAACCTTTCCATGTTATGTTTGCACCTATTCTGTCAATGGCATAAAAGAAACCAATGACTTGGGATTGTCAGGAGAAAGAAACAAAGGCTCCTGAAAACAATATCCCCAAAGAGAGGCCTTCGTCCACCCCAGCTCCAGCTGTGCACGTGGGGCAGAATTTGCCACCCAAACTGTTTTGGGATCCGAGGATGCTGTTTGGGAAGGGAGAAAGACGGGACTTGACCTTGGGCGAGGCATTGCAAAGAGGAGGCATTGCAAAGAGAGCCAGTTTGGTGTCGTGGTTAAGTGCGCGGACTCTAATCTGGGAGAACCGGGTTTGATTCCCCACTCCTCCACTCGCACCTGGCTGGATGACCTTGGACAAGTCGTAGTTCTGATAAGAGCTGTTCTTGAAAAAAGAGCCGTTTCTGTCAAGAGCTCTCTCAGCCCCGCCTCCCTCACAGGGTGTCTGTTGTGGGGAGGGGAAGGGAAAGGAGATTGTAAGCCGCTCTGAGACTCCTTTGGGTAGTGAAGGGTGGGGGATAAATCCAATCTCTTCTTCTCCCCTTCCCTTTGTGGCCTCCTCCTCCCTTTGCCCCTCTTTCTTTCACTCTCACCAGCAATTCCGCGGGGCCAGGGAGGCTGGCGACGAGGAACCTCTGAGCAGGTCAGGCACCAGATCAATAGATAACGATACAGGGGTTGCAGTATCAAGAACTAATAATGACAACAATACTGCATTGTGCATACATATATTCATAAATATTCTACAATCCTATTAAAAAAAACATTCTTAAATAAGCATAACAATTATTCCATGTCATTACAGATGATGTGATGGACAAAACTCTCAGCAATATCTTCCGTTTCGCAAGACTTCTTCTTACATCAATCAACCTATCAATTACATTTTACAGTCATTATTATATCAAGGAATAAACCAAGCCACAAATTTCAACATACTACCACCATTTCATACATACGATAAAATTGTCTTCATCAATTCATAGACACTCCATAATTTATTGGTAAACATGTATTGACATTTGTAAAAATTTATTGTAGAAAATCATTGAATCCTTATGGAGCGTCTATGAATTGATGAAGACAACTTATCGTGTGTATGAAGTGGTGGTAGTATAAAAGAACATGAAAGACACTGCAGACTTGGCTAACCTGAAAAATCAGTAGTGGCTGAACATAGCCTAACCCAAACAGGACACAGTATTTTGCTCCAAGACACTGAACGGCTGGACAACACTTCCAATTACCATGTCAGATTACACAGGGAAGCCATTGAAATTCATAAACATAAACACAATTTCAACAGGAAAGAAGAGAGTTTAAAAATAAATGGCATGGTTTCCTGTCCTGAAAAACACAAAAGGCCTTTCATCTGACAATACCACTAAAGATAAGATTAGAATTTCAACAGCCAATCCACATACAAAAGAACCTCCTCAGGAAACAGGAAACCTCCTCAGGAAACAATCCATATACAAAAGAACCTCCTCAGGAAAGCTCCTCCATTAGCATGTTCACACCCTGAGGAACTCCTACAAGATAATGATTCAGCCCTTCCTCACCTTCTGGAGTAGATATAAATGATTTATTTATATCTACTCTTTTTGTAGCAGGTACTCATTTGCATATTAAGTGACACACTCCTAATGTAGCCAATCCTCCAAGAGCTTACAGTAGCTCCTGTAAGAAGAGCTCTGTAAGCTCTTGGAGGATTGGCTACATTAGGGGTGTGTGCCCTAATATGCAAAGGAGTTCCTGCTACAAAAAGAGCCCTGTAAGACACCCGCCTACCATTTTCTTCTCACCTTGACACAGAGAGTACGCCATCTTTCTGTGTTATACTTCTGAGGATGCCAGTCACAGCTGCTGGCGAAACATCAGGTTCTACAATGCCAAGACCACGGCCACACAACCCGGAAAATCTACAGCAACTAATGAACTCCGGCCGTGAAAGCCTTCCACAACAACATATAGAATTCTTAATGCTTTATAGTTCCAATTCAGAAACAATTTTGGAAAGGTCCCTCCCTTCCTCCTTCCTCTTGTACAAATGGACGAAGGGGCCGGTGGAGGATAAAGGAGGAGAAGCCCCTCCATCTGTCCCTCCACCTTTTCGGAGAGTCGGAGGAGGGGGAAGGGGACAGACACACCTCGCCTGTGTCAAACGGTGCCATTCTTTTCCCCCAGCCAAATCCACGGCCGTCATTAGGAATTAGAAGCCGTCCTATCGGAGGTTAATTGCTGCGGACGCGTCGCATATGGTGGGGAACGTGGCGGCCGCCTGCACCGTCACTGACAGTTGATTCTCACTTACCATCTGGTGGAGATCCTCTGAATGTCAATTCAAATTAAACTAATGAGCCTGGTCGACGAGGTTTTGGAGACTGCGTTCCCCCCCCCCCCCCCCTTCGAACACCACAAGCGACCAGAAAGCTCTCGAGAAGGAATCCCGGTACCCTTTGGACCTGGGCGAGGGCTGCCAGCAAAAAGCACGACCCGCCTGGTTTCCCAACCCCCTTCGGGGGCCAGAGATGCTGGAATAAAAGGGAGAATTGTCCGGCTACTTGCTGATAAGGATCCAGCACCGAGACAGTCTGTCCAGTGGATTACAGTGGGAAATTGACAAGGCCATAAGGGGCAGAATTGGATGGGTAACAATGTCAGACTGCCGCGGACCGAAAAAACCCATCGGGTTTTCCTCCCATCTTTGGACCGCAGAAGCCGTCTGCGATCCAGTCGCAATTTCTGAGAATTATTCTGGCCTGGCTGCCTTTTGTCAACTTCTTAGGAGGAAGTCTGGTGCCACCTTCACCTCTTTCTCTCCTTGCTCTTTGGCCCAGTCTTTCACAAGAGCTGCATCATTCTGCCTATGAGCCAGAGCCTTCTAGCCCTCCCCTCCCCCACATGATAATGAATCAGAGGATCAGGGAGTTGGAAGGGACCACCAGTGGTCATCTAGTCCAACCTCCTGCACAATGCAGGAAATTCACAACGACCTCCCCCCCCCTCCACACCCACAGTGACCGCTGTTCCATGCCCAGAAGATGACAAAAACCTCCAGGATCCCCGGCGAAACTGGCCTGGAGAAAAATTGCTTCTTGACCCCAAAGTGGCGATCAGCATTTCCCTGGGTGTGTAAGAAAGGGCCATAAGAACTAAGCACTGAGGCAACCCTTCCTACTCTCCCTCTCGTGATCTGCCCAAGTTCACAGAATCAGCATTGCTGCTTATATGCCACTTTTCCAAATTAATCATACATGCAGGGGTCATTTCCTGCAGGAGTGCACAGGAGCGGAGCTCCAGCAGTAAAGAGCCCAGGGGGCGGGGACATGCAACAAGCCCCACCCCCTGCTCCCAGCAGCCCTCAGTCAGAGCAAGAAGCAGCCAGGTAAGTTGCAGGGGGCCCCCCCACCCCCCAGTCCAAAACAGTCCAGTGGCACCTTTAAGACCAGTTTTTATTCAGGTACAAGCTCTCCCTCCTCTGTGAGATCTGCACATTTCCCCCCCTCTCAGCCCCACCCACCTCACAGGGTGTCTGTTGTGAGGAGGGGAAGGGAAAGGAGTTTGTAAGCCGCTCTGAGACTCCAAGTGAAGGGCGGGGTATAAATCCAATCTCTTCTTCTTGAAAAAAAAAGTCCTCAAGATCTTTGGGAGCAGCACTGTGTTGTTCAACATCAACAGTGAGAAATTGAAAACCTCAGCAGACCCCCATAAGACAGGAGCCATCTGATCACTGCAGGAGGCCCCCATCAACACCCTGGCTGCAGCAGAGGTCTTCAGGGGCAGCCCCACATTATGTGTATTACAGTAGCCAAGACTCGACATGACTCAACTGCAGATACTGGATACCAAGGTCATTCCTTTCCTGGAAGAAGCAGGGCTAGTGTGCTCAGCACAGTTGGCCAAAGATGCATCCAGCATCAACATGGAGACCCGAGAAGGATATGACCAGATCTTAGGATACCCCGAAGCAGCAGTCTTGATCCTTTAGGGGATTTGTTGTCTCTTCCAGAAATAGCAACAAGGCACCATCCTGGGGCCTTCGTTTCCTTCCACAGCCTCTGGCAACCCAACAGACAGACCCTGCCTTGGAACAAATGCCATTAATACGAAGCAAGCCAGCCAGCTGCCCCTTCGAGGTCCTGACCTGTGACCAGGGTTCATTTCGCAGAAAAAGAGGTACAGGAGCTCATTAGCATAACTCATCAGCATGACTCATTTGCATATGCCACACCCCCTGACATCACCGGAAGTGTGTCAGACGGCAACACCCACCGCTCAGGCTCCACTGGACTCTTTTGGATTGCTGGCTATTGGGGGGGAGGGAACGTGCAGATCTGTCCTCGCAGAGGAGGGAGAGCTTGTACCTGAACAAAACTTGGTCTTAAAGGTGCCACTGGACTGATTTGGATTGCTAGCTATTGGGGTGGGGGAACGTGCAGATCTGCTTTCACAGAGGAGGGAGAGCTTGTACCTGAATAAAAACTGGTCTTAAAGGTGCCACTGGACTGTTTTGGACCGGGGGGGGGCTCTGCAACTTACCTGGCTGCTTCTTGCTCTGACTGAGGGCCACTGGGAGCAGGGGGAGGGGCTTGTTGCATGTGCCCACCCCCTGGGCTCTTTACTGCTGGAGCTCCGCTCCTGTGCGCTCCTGCAGGAAATGACCCCTGCCTGTGACTACTTTCCAGCAATTATCCAAGTTTCATTCTTATTCAGAAATTGGCCACATCCCACCCACCCCCCAGCTCAAGAACAGGACGGTCTGATTCGCAAGGGCACGGCGTGGGAATTACAGAGGAGTCACCCCTCCGCTCCGTAATGAATGAAACAGCACCGTGGTGAGACCGTCTCCTCTCCAAAACTAAGTGTCCTGTCAGGGAGAGTAAATGAGGCCTTCAGAGACGCTAAGCGCTCCGCAGACAGCCGCATAAGTCACCAGTCAAAAGACGCCGTCGGCCAAGAAGAGGATGAAGGGGGAGAGGCTGACAGCTGGGCTTGCGGTGCTGCGGAACGGCAGAAGAACCCGCTTGGGCCCAGATCCCAACCTCTGAGCTGCTTCGTGGAGAAGTGGCACCCGCGAGCCGGGTCCCTGGCCATGGGCCACACGGTTGGGAGGTGGGGTGTGCATGTTGCAGTCACATGCTTCTCCCCAGCCTGTGAGCTGAAGGGTGCGATCACTAAGGCACGTAACTCTTCTGAAGGTGCAGATTAGGGTTGCCAGGTCTGGGTTGGGAAATGCCCGGAGACTTTGGGGGGTGGAGCCAGGAGAGGGTGGGGTTTGGGGAGGGGAGGGGCCTCAGCATGGTACAATGCCATAGAATTAGGGGTCATTTCCTGCAGGAGCACACAGGAGCGGAGCTCCGGCAGTAAAGAGCCCAGGGAGCGGGCACATGCAACAAGCCCCGCCCCCTGCTCCCAGCATTCCTCAGTCAGAGCAAGAAGCAGCCAGGTAAGCTGCAGAGCTTCCCCCAGCCCCCCAGTCCAAAACAGTCCAGTGGTACCTTTAAGGCCAAGGTTTATTCAGGTACAAGCTCTTCCTCTGAGAGGACAGATCTGTACATCCCGTCCCCCCAATAGATAGCAATCCAAAACAGTCCAGTGGCACCTTTAAGATCAAGTTTTATTCAGGTACAAGCTCTCCCTCCTCTGCGAGGACAGATCTGCACTCCCCCCCCCGCAATAGCTAGCAATCCGAAACAGTCCAGTGGAGCCTGAGCGGTGGGTGTTGCCTTCTGACACGCTTCCGATGATGTCAGGGGGTGTGGCATATGCAAATAAGTTATGCTAATGAGTTATGCTAATGAGCTCCTGCAGCTCTTTTTCTACGAAATGACCCCTGCATAGAATCCATCCTTCTAAGCAGCCATTTTCTCCAGGGGAGCTGATCCCTGTCAGCTGGAGATCAGTTGTAAAAGCGGGAGACCTCCAGGCCCCGCCTGGAGGCTGGCAACCCTAGTGCAGATGAAGGCTTTGGGGGAGAAAAAGAACTCAGATTAGACAAACTCCTGGGAGACAGCCGGGTTCGAGTCCAGGAGCACCTTAAGAGACCAGCAAGGTTTCCCTGGTATGAGCTTCCGAGAGTCAAAACTCCCTTCGTCAGATATGAGTAGGTGCTGGATATTTACCAGCGTAAATGCAGCGTGGCAGAATAATGCAGCGGAATAGTGCAGACAGGTGTGTGTTTGGCTGCTAAGAAAAAGGTTGACTTCAAGATTAGGGAAAGGATCACATGGGAATCATAGAATCATAGGGTTGGGAAGGGACCTCCAGGGTCATCTAGTCCAACCCTCTGCACAAGGCAGGAAATTGACTAATACCTTCCCCTCCACACATACCTAGTGACCGCTGTTCCACTCCCAGAAGAGAAGAACCACAGTCTAACTAACTCATCTTCCTAGTTCTGATCTACTCCATCTTATTTCTTTGTTCCCTCTCTGACCCTAAGAGGAGGGAAGTGGAAGTTTTCCCCCAAAGCTCCACCCCTTGTGTAGGTGCGGGATAGGATGAACTATATATATTTGATCAGCCAATCGCCAATCTTAAGGTCACCTCATTAAGAATAAAACCTCCCCCTTCCTGGCAGGAAGAGTCTGCTCTGCATCTGATTGGCTCTGTGCTAAACTGACTATCATGAGTTTACAGAAACCTCAGTTTAACCTTTTCATGACTGAAGGGATGACACTTGCGAAACTCAGCAGTAAGGCTCCAGGATCTCCATTCCTACTTGTATCTGACGAAGAGAGCTTTGACTCTCAAAAGCTCATACCCGCAAAATCTTGCTCTCTAAGGTACTACTGAACTCGAATCTGGCTGTGCTACTGCAGACCGACACGACTACCCTCTGGACTTCTCTTTATGGAAGACAGGTCTGCCTTCCCCAAGGGAAGGAGAAGAGCTTCTCATTGTAATGGAATCATTTGCATGATGGTCCTATGTGGCCACTGATTGGCCATGTGACTCGTACAGGATGGAGAAAGTGAGTTTAGGGAAGGACCCAGATGTTTCCAGTTAAGCAACAGCAGTCGGAGCAGAAGGGGACAGAAGAGGAGGAGAAGAAGAAGAGGAGGAGGAGGAGGAGGAGGAGGAGGAGGAGGAGATTGGATTTATACCCCGCACTTCACTTGGAGTCTCAGAGTGGCTTACAAACTCCTTTCTCTTCCCCTCCCCACAACAAACACCTTGTGAGGTAGGTGGGGCTGAGAGAACTCTTTCAAGAACTGCCCTTTCAAGGACAGCTCTGACAGAACTACGGCTTGCCCAAGGTCATCCAGCAGCTGCAAGTGGAGGAGTTAGGAATCAAACCCGGTTCTCCCAGATCAGAGTCCTCGCACTTAACCACGACACCAAACTGGCTCTCCTGGTCTACAGTAGAACCGCTCGGTTGGCGTCTCCAAGGTACTACTACAGCTTGCCCAAGGTCATCCAGCAGCTGCAAGTGGAGGAGTGGGGAATCAAACTCGGTTCTCCCAGATTAGAGTCTGCACACTTAACCACGACACCAAACTGGATTGGAGGGGTGAATATCGGCAGATCCTGAAAGTGCTTGACTACTGGATCATTATGTTTTGAAACAGATAATTTCTGCTGCAGCACTAGAGAGAACCCCGCACGAGGCCTTTTGTGAGGCCCCAAAGCCAGGCCTTCAGATTCTCCGCATAACATTTTCCAGCCACATCACCAGATCCCTTTATCCCCCTGCAAAGGACCCTTACCTTTGTCTTCCTCCTTCTCGCGGACGTTCCTCCCCTTGAGGGCCCTGCTCCACGTCCCGCCGTAGTCTCCCGGATTGCTCCTCCCTGGTATGTCCTTGGAAGGAATTTTAAACCAGGACCCGTACCTCCGAGCAGTCGTCAGAGGCTCTGGCAGCTCCTTAAATTCCCTGCTAAGCTGCGGTGTCCCCAGATACTGGAGTTCGGTCCTGCGGCTGGTGCCATCATTGGCCGTGGGCTCGTTCTCCGAGACTCTCGGCTCCCCGGTGAAGCTGGCGTGGAGGAACACCAGGCTGCCGGCAGTCAAGTAGAGGGCGATCAGCATGAAGAACCGGATGGGTTTCCGCTGGAAGTACCGTTGGAATTTCACCAAGAGCCTGGCCATGCTGGTTTCATTCCGTTTCTCGGTCGGGCGCAAATCCGCAACACAGAAAGCAGCAGCGACTCCAGGCTTGCAAACAGATTTCCGAGCTAGGGACAAGAACGCAGATGGCTGATATCAGAGTCGTGGTGCCCGGTAGACAACCCTCTATTGTCTGTGGCTCCACGGTGGTATTTCAAGCGGGGAACGATTCCAGTTGGCACCACGAATTGGTCGTGTTTCTACCTTGCACAAAAATAACTCACCATTCCGTGGTCCCGGCGGGCCCTGGCCTTGGCGAGGGAACGTGTGTTATCTTGTTTTAGATGCCGGGCTGGCGCTGAAAAAGACGGCGCTTTCTCCAACAGGAATCCCTGCTGGGCACCATTTTCTTTGTCTCCCATTAACCATCCCCCAGAGAGTGGCCCGGAATTTCCATTGGCCGCGGGGTGGTCTTTGTGGAAGCAAAGGCCTTCGGAAAGCTGATCTGCCGATGCCGTCTCCGTCCGTGGCTTCCAGTCTGAGGGGGGAAGGTCCTTTCAGAGCCTTCTCTTGAGCGCGAGAAGCAGGATCTCCTCTTTCAGCAGAAGAAACGGAGAGGTGACCCAGGGCATTCTGGGTATAACGTGACGCCTGGGACCTCTGTTCGACGGCCTGCCATTCATCGCCGCATCCGAATCAGAAGATGGTACCTGGAATTCAAAATGCAGAAACGGCATGAAGACAAGGAAATGGATACCGGATGTTGACCACCGGAGAAGTGGCTGGTTCTGTCAAGCCAAACGGAACTTGGACCTTCCACACCTGTCTGGATCCTACTGGCATCCCTTCTCTTCATCCAAATGCCCTCCCAGTTCCCCCTCCCTCAGCATCTGTCGTGGTGAAGTGCGCGGGCTCTAATCTGGGAGAACCGGGTTTGATTCCCCCACTCCTCCTCCACTTGCACCTGGCTGGATGACCTTGGGCAAGCCGTAGCTCTGTCAAGAGCTGTTCTTGAAAAAGAGCAGTTTCTGTCAAGAGCAGTGTTCCCTCTAAGCTGAGATAGTGTGAGCTAGCTCACAGTTTTTTAGCCTCCGGCTCACACATTTTTGCCTTGGCTCAGGAAGGAGGGCTCCAGAGCAAACTAATTTATGCAGTGGCCAAATCTCTTGCTCACAACTGTAATGCCAGTAGCTCACAAAGTAGAATTTTTGCTCACAAGACTCCTCAGCTTAGAGGGAACATTGGTCAAGAGCTCCCTCAGTCCCACCTACATCACAGGCAGTGTTCCCTCTAAGCTGAGTTAGTGTGAGCTAGCTCACAGTTTTTAGCCTCTGGCTCACACATTTTTGTCTTTGCTCAGGAAGGGACGGCTCCAGAGCAAACTAATTGATGCAGCAGCCAAATCGCTCGCTCACAACTTTAATGCCAGGAGCTCACAAAGTAGAATTTTTGCCCACAAGACCCCACAGCTTAGAGGGAACATTGATCACAGGGTGTCTGTTGTGGGGAGGGGAAGGGAAAGGAGTTTGTAAGCCGCTCTGAGACACCTTTGGGTAGTGAAGGGCGGGGGATAAATCCAATCTCTTCTTCTTCTTCTCCTTCTCCTTCTGGTCTTCTCCTTTCCCTAGACTCCTTCTCTTCCTTCGGACCCCCTCCATCCTTAGGTTCTTTCGCCTGTCCAGCCCCTGTCTAGCCACTCAACTGATGGCCGTCTTCTGCCTGGCCTGCCCCACTGTGACAACAGTAAAGCAAAACACAATAAGGAAACTGCAAAAATTGCACAGAAAGAGGGTGGTAGGGTTGCCATGTCCCCGCTGTATGCACAGCGGGGGACTCCAGCTGCGGTCCGGGAGTGCGTGTGTGCACGCATAGCGTGCGCGCGCTGCAACCAGTTCACCCAGAAGTGACGCAGCCACGTCAGTCACGCCGGGGGCGGGGCCACGGTCATCCGAGAGAAAAACATAGAGTTTTCCCTCGGATGACCGCGACTCCGCCCCCGGCGCGCCCAGCATGGGTGACGTGATGACGCCGGGCACATCATGTGCTTTGGGAGTGGGGTTCCCCCCGGGGCCCGATCCGTCGATGGCGGGTAACGGGCCTCTGGGGCGGGGGGTGTTGGTGGTAATGATGTAGTAGTAGTGGCGAAAGCCTGGCGGAAGAGCTCCGTCTTGCAGGCCCTGTGGAACTGCGCAAGGTCACACTAAATAGGCCTACCAACATATCTGGTTGTTAAATTAAGCTCCACAACATTTAAAACACCAAAGTTTTAAATTGTGTGTTGTCATTAAGCACATTATGGCATATTGTTGCCAAAAATATTTACGTTTTCAAAATATTCCTGCAAATGTTGTGTATGTCTACAGCAGACACAGTAATTATCATTATCTAATGCTGTTGACTGACTTGCATAAAAACGTTCCTACTACACCTTTTGCATCAAAGTTTGTCTCTCCTTTCCCTCGTTCCAAAATTTAATCATCATCCCCAGCACCACCATCATCATAGGGGGGGGTTTTCAGCGCTTCCCCCAAATTCTCCAGTTTTTCCAGTGGAAAAAACTGAAAAGTCCCAAACCATTTTCACATGATGTATGTGGAGTGTGAAACACCCAGCCTTAAAAGCACACCATTCGTGGTAAAAGATGAAGCATCTCACAGAAGGATTTCCAGTCTCTCCATTGTAAACATTGCCCTTGGGTGAAAATAAGCTGGGGGGGAGGAACCCACTCCCTCCCCCTGAATTTTTATGTTGTGTTCTTCTTCCCGGCCTTCACATCTTGGTCTCAGAAGAACCCTTCAAGAACAAAGAAGCGGCTTTGAAGCAGACACTGACAAACCCCCAGGAACACGTCAGCCAATGCAGAGGCAAAGCAGCATCTCTGGCTGAGCAACC